>NC_056741.1:1563823002-1564123002 GCF_019279795.1 Protopterus annectens
GAACACTGCTTATTTCCAAGTATTGGGGAGCTGTTTTTATGGTAGCAATGTTTTGCTTTTACGAACTTTTGTGTATGTAAAGTTTAACTATTTGGATGTGTTTTACAGGGCAGGAAATGTATTTTAACTTGCGTGCTTGTGTACGCTTTGTGACAACTTACCTTCAGTTCATTTAGGACACTTCAGAAAAGTGGCTTTGAGTTCTGACAGGGTATTTTGTGTACTGCTTATGCATAACTGTTGAAAAGGACTGTATGGAGAAGTGTAAGTATGTGTGTTGCTTGTGAACACTTGTCTGACAACTTACCTGCCGACCAACTTATTCCAGCAGCACCTACAATTAGTCAGGCTTCTTCCTCAGCTGCAGCATCAATATGTACTCCTTAAGCACATAAAACATGACCTCTCTGCTCACTGGAATCACTATTCAACCAGAGACTCCAAACAGGCTTTGTGCTAGAGGGGTGGAGGACTGCAACTATTGTCCCCCTGTACAAGGGCAAGCCATCCACAGACACGGGAAACTACAGACCCATAAGCCTAAGTAGTCTGTTATGTAAAGCCATGGAAAAAAATAAGTATGTATATGATGATGATGACACAGGTGGTACATACTGCCTACCTTGACTTGACCAAGGCATTTGATGCAATACCCCACTCAGGAATTGTAGACAAGGTCACTGACTTGGGTATAAACCCCAATGTCACCATCTGTACATCCAGTTGGCTCATAGATAGACTCCTTTATCCTGACTACTTGAGGTCTTAACTGCACTAAATGGCTGGTCCCTTAAGGCTTAGAGCTGGGTCCACTCCTCTTTGACATCTCTCTCTCTGAAGTCGGGGCTAAGTTTGCAGATAATTGCAAACTAAGTGCAGTCACAGAATCCCCCAGTGACACAAATACCCTCTAAGAAGGCCTGAGACTGACGAATAACTGGTGCCAAAGTCACAGTCTAAAACTCAATGCCAAGAAGTATGTAATAGTCCCTTTCAGAAAGTGTCCACCTGTGCAAATTACTGCATTGATAATGCACCCTTGAGGATTGACCCAGTAATCAGGGATTTGGGAATCCATGAAAACAGTGAATTGGACTTTCACCACCATATGTCAAATTTAGTAAAGAAATCATTCTGTGTTGTGCAACTTATAAGCAAGAGCATGGCATCCAGGTTCAAATATATCATTGTTCTATTGTACTCAACTCTCATTAGTCCAGCATTTCTCACAAAAAGAGTACATGGTGTAGTCAACATGTCCTATGTGGACCAGGTCAAAGCTTTATCCTTTGTACTTGGTCTCCTATACACTGCTAGACGTGATTTCTGTGTGGCCTACAAAGCTTCTTTAATTCCAGCCTTAATGGACCAGCTACACATTCATAAAACAGTTTTTGAAGGGACTCCTGTATCTTAGGCCACCTAGAAAACAAGTCTCTTCTTTTTGGGATTTTAACTTTGTGCTAGAAAAGTTAACTGTGTCTCACTTTGAACTGGCTCTTCAGGCTGATTTAAGGTTCATCACATGGAAGACTGTACTACTTACTGCTTTGATGTCTATAAGAAGGCTATATGAGTTACAAGCTCTCATGATGGACGAACCGTATATGGTCTCCCATAGGGACACAGTCGCAATAAAAACAAAGTTCTCATATATGCCCAGACTTGTTACAAAGTTTACTTTGACTCAAACTATCAGTCTCAGTGTTCTGTCCAGATTGTCAAAACCACAGAGAAAGCATTCTGTTTACTGTGGATGTTCATAAATAGCTAGAGTACTATTTTGACAAGAGTGAATTCCTTTAGAAAAGCAGATCAGATGTCTGTCTCTTATAATGGGACATCCCATTTCAAAGTAGACTATTTTAGGATGGTTGTCCTCATCTATTGTTTTTGTTATTCCCACCAAGTTAAATCTATTATAGGTAGTATCAAGGGACATTCTACTAGGACTATGGCTTCTATGATGGCATACTGGGAAGTGGTAGACTATAGAAGCATTCTAGAGACAGGAACATGGTACTTTATATATACTTTTGCAAAGCATTACATATTGAATTCCTTTTCCAGGTCCAGAACTGGCTTTGCTAGGACCATTTTTTAAGGGCTTATGGACCCTTATTCTTCCTCCCGCAGGTTGGATAGGCTCTTCTAATCAGCGCATATAACCACAGGATACTGCAGCAGTGAGAATGATGAGTATAGTGCATTTCCACAAGTTGCACATACCATAACAGATATTCAGATTCCTCATTGCTGCAGTAACTGCACCTACCCATCATCCCACAACTTATGTATATAATTGGTTGTTGTGATATAACATCATTTGTTTCTGTTTATATCTTTTAGAGGTTCAGGATGAGTCATTTCCTTCTCTCTACACATGCAAGAAATTCCTGAAATTTTCTACGCTGACTGGAGATTTCCCTCCAAGGGAATAGCCAGTCAGCAGTCAGAGTGTAGCTATGTGAGGGATCCAGAGCTTTGTGAAGCTGACCAGTTGGTGTATCCTTGGCAGGTTACAACCCATATAGCCATTGATTACTGCAGCAGTGAGGAATCCAAACATGCTGTTATGATAAGTGCAACTTATACAACTGTGCATCCAAAGTAGTTTACTTCATTTGGTCTTCAATCTGTAGGATACCGGATCCGTACCGGATCCGAGCCGGCAGTCTTATTAGCATCTGCTCCAAGCTCCTCCCCTTACCCATAATACACCTCCACTATCTTCCAACCCCCAGATCTCATTTGCTGTGGCTAGATGAAGCATCATGAGCTCCAGAGCTCCTGGTAGTAAGTGGGTTTAAAGTCTTTAGAAAGTCTTTTTCTCCTCTACTATAATTAGGTTAGTGATAGTGTAGGTTCCCCTTCTCCTCTTGCTTGGTGTGTAGAGTTATCTGTCTTTAGTGTTGTTTAGCTTAGTTTTAGTAGTTTGTCAGTATGTTGCTTCCGCTCCCCCCATCAGTGTGTTCCGTGTGTGAGTGTGGTGAGTGATGTGTTCAGTGAGAAAAATAATACTTCTTTTCTTGTTGTTTTTTCCAATGTTGTTATGGCTGATAAGCCCATGTTTAAAAGATGCACTGAGAGTGGACATAAGTTGTCCTCTGCGGATGGCCACACTTTTTGTGTAATGTGCTTGGGCGTGGCCCACCTTAGTACAGATTGCACTATATGTGCGGGTTTTAACCCGCGCACAGTTAAGGACAGGAAGGCTAAGTTGGCCCTGAAAGGCCTTCTTCCCTCTTTTGAGGTGGTTGCCTCATCTTCGGCTTTGGTCACTGCGGCTGCTGTGGCTGCCTCTCCTTCTTCTCTCGCCCTTGCTTCTCCTCCCTCCCAGGCTGGGACTCAACCTCCCATGTCAAAGCCTGCAGAAGCAGAGTGGAAAAGGGAAAGATAGAAGGAGAGAGAGCCAAGAACAAGGTCTGAGAAATGCAAGAGGTCTCTGGACCTCCCTTCACCAGTTAAGATTCCTAGGATCCGTGACTCCCCTCGGCTCTGATCTCCAAGGTTTTCCCCAGAGCTGGAGGAGACATGCTCTACTTCTAGGGCCTCGGTGCTCCGAACCTCAAGGTCAGAGTCCGTGGCCTCATCGAGGTTCACCCGGTCCTTATCGGAAGTCGACATGGATAAAATGATGAGGAGGTTCATTTGTACTCAGATCCAGATGGGGGTCTTGCCAGCCCCCTCTCCCTCTGGAGGGGGAGCGCGCTTCCTTTTTTTCAACCAATTTCTCCTTCTCCGTTCCGTCCTCCGGGTTCGGAGTACTCGGATCCGAGGATGGCTTTAATCAGGAGGTTGGCGCCAATGGTACCTGCTTCCTCGATGCCAACAGCTTCCTGGAGCATGTCGGATCTGACCAACTTGGATCCAAGCTGCTCTCGGTGCCGGAACTTGGGTGTCGGAACCGAGGGAGTGGAACTTGGCTCCGCCTTTGTCGGGCCATGTTCCCTCCCACGGAGCTCCGTCCACTTTGGACCCGGCTCAGATTCTGTCATCGGACCCGGGGAGACCGACCTTCTTATTGGTTCCACAGGAGGTTCATTCTCCCTTGGCATTCAACATGGTAGAACAGGTTCTCTCTGCTGGATCGAGACCCCTGACTGTTCCCTCGCCTCTTTCCATGATTACCTTCATTTTACCAGAGGGGCAGCCCATGCTTGATGAGCGCCAGACAGTCCCCCCCGAGGAACAGTTGGCTTGCGAGTTTCCCCAGAGAGCCCCACCGGGGATGTGCCTCACAAGCATACGTGCAAGAGGAGGCATTTTGACTCTCCCGAGTCCCTCACCGAGGATATGGACTTGGATGATAGGGAAGGTTCCCCCAAGTCACCTCCCAAGGATGTCTCAAATCCTTCGCCAGTGGGGAGGTTGGTCTGCTCCCAAACCGTCTTCTGATGAGTCTGGGTTCCTGGAGGCTTTCGGCACGGCCCATCTACTTCCTGGGTGCCCCCTCCCACAGATCCCTTGGTGGATCTGGTCACCTCACGGGCATGGAAGGAGCCGGACACCGTGGAACCAATTCCCAAAAGGCGTAACAAGATTTTGAGTTCACCTTGTGATAGGCCAGCATGGAACAAGGGTGGTAGCAGTAGCCACAAAGAAGGAACTAGCTCAGGAGAGTTCCTCGGTTCATCCTCCTGACCAAGAGTCGCAGATGATGGACCACTTAGGGAAGTGGGTTTGCGCTTCAGCTACCTTTTCTATTAGGGTGCTGAACTACCTGGCACATGTCACGAGACTCCAATGCGACCTGGTAAAGGAGCTGGTGGAGTCATAGGTTCATAGGTTCATACTAGGCTACCTGCCCTAGGACATTTATAAGCCTAGCCAGAATGTGTTTGGCTTTCGCCACCCATTTTAAATTTATTTTGCTATGCCCTTTTTCGAGGTTAGTATACTGTGCCTCTGTCTAACAGTGACACAGAAGTGATACCCGGGGTAAACCTACGATCTCCCATCCACTCGTCAAAATTCCTCTTGAAGAGAGTCAATGAGGGACTCTGCCTAACCTGGACTGGGATTTTATTCCAGAGTGAAGGGAGCCTCTGGGTTATGAATCTGTCCCTCCAGCATGTCCTATTTATTTCAGTGCTGAGGTTCAAGTCTCTCGAGCGCGTAGCTCGATGGGATTTGGATTTTCTGAGGTGCAGCTTCCCTTAAGTCCATGTTGCAGGAGGACAGGGACTCGTTCTCCACGAGGATGGCCACTTTGAAAGCAGTTTCCAACATGTCCATGCGACTCCTTTCACATGCTACTGAAGGAGCGGCTAGGGTGGCTGGGTCTGGCGTGTCCATGAAGCACAATGCTTGGCTCAGACTATGTCAGTTCTCGGAAACTTTCAAGGCATCCTGCCAATGCCCCTTATGACGACTCTACTCTTTTTGGTAAGACCGTCAGGGAGATGTTAGTCTAGAGTGAGAAGGATGGAAAGACCCTCAAAGGTCCTTTTCCCGGAACCAGAGAGGGCAAAAGAAGATGTGGTTCCGGAAGTCGCAGTATTCCCGGGACACTCAGGGCTCTTCTTCCCCCAGAGACAGAGGGGGACAGAATGGACACCAGCCCAGAGGCAGAGGGGGTCCGAGGAATTTTGGGTCTCAAGAACCATTCTTGGGCAGACCCGGACAGCAACCCTGAGGGGTGGCCTGACTGCTCTACTCTGGAGGCAGTCGTGGGACGATTGTCTTTGCACCTGGTGGCATGGGAGTCCATAACATCAGACTGCTGGGTGCTTCAGATCATATCCAGAGGAAACTCTATCCCCTTTGTGGGTCATCCCAACTCTCCCAAACACCTCCTGGATGTACCACCCATGCAAAGGGAGGCAGCAGCACAGGAAATTTCCAAGCTGTTAAAAAAATGAGCCATTGAAACCATCCCCCCAGATCAGTCCGGATCAGGCTACTACTCCATGTTCTTTTTGGTGCCAAAGAAGACAGGGGACTTCAGGCCCATTCTGGACCTATCTACCCTGAACCTGTCATTTGCCAAAGAGAAGTTCCGGATGGTCACACTACAGTCCATCATGCTGTACCTGCTAGAGAGTGATTGGATATCCTCGTTAGACCACCAGGATGCTTAATATCACATAAAAATGCACAGAAGCTCCAGGAAATTCCTCCACTTCCGGCTAGGATCAATCATTACCAATTTCGAGCCCTACCCTTTGGTCTCACCACAGCCCCCAAGGTGTTTGCCAAAGTGATGGCGGTGGTGATGGCTCACCTGAGGCTTCAGGGGATTCAGGTCTATCCGTACCTAGACGATTGGCTCCTCACTACTCCCACGGGACGTCTACTCTCTCAAACCAGGGATTACTTCTTGACACTTGCCCTGCATTTGGGGATCACAATCAAGCGCATTCAAATCACTACTAGATCCTGTCCAGGTGATAGACTACATTGGGGCAAGGATAGATGCATTACAGTACAAAATCTTTCTGACCTCGGAGAGAGTACAGAACCTGAGGATGCATGTCTCTCTAATCTACCATTCTCCTCTTCCAGCAGCACAATCAGTGTTGAGGGCTCTAGGTTAAGTGGCAGCGACCATAACGCTTCTCCCCTGTGCCCAATCACATATGAGAATTCTACAGTGGACACTAGCTTTTCAATGTTCCCTATTCCCTGTTGGAACTTCCATTGAAGATGAGGGCGGTCCTTTTAGCGTTGCAGGCCCTTCATGCTTTTCTTCCTCTGGGAACCATTGCAATTCAGTCAGACAACATGTCAGTGGTCTGGTATATCAACAAATAGGGAGGGACCAGGTCCTACCCCCTTTGTCACGAGGCCATGAGAGTGTGGGAATGGGCAATCTCCACCGGTCACTTTCTTATCGCAATGCACATTCAGGGATGGTCCAACATTCTAGCGGACAGGTTAAGTCAGACTATTCTGATGCCTTACGAGTGGTCTCTGAATCTTTCAGTAGTGGAACAGATCTTCCTCGAGTGGGGTCAGCCTTGCTGCCATATCTTCGCATCTCCTTCCAACATGAAGTTCAGTGAGTTTTTCGCTCTGAATCTCCTGCCGGGGGAATCCCCCAGAGATGCTGTAGTCCATGCTTGGTCTTCTGGTCTTCTGTATGCTTACCCTCCAGTACCTCTTATTCCGAGGTTTCTACAAAAAGCTTGTTGACTGGGGAGCAAAGTGATCCTCATTGCCCCGTTTTGGCCTCGCCAGGCATGGTTTCCCTTCCTTTGGTCTCATCTTCTGGCTCCACCTTGGATATCGGATCCCATTTTGGATCTGATTTCACACCCACCGAGGGTTCCTCATCCGAAACTGGACAGTTTGAAGCTCACAGCTTGGCTGCTGCAGTTCCCATGATTGCTAGGACTCCTGGATCCTCCTCAGTTAGGTCTATTTTGGTGGCTGCTCATAAGTCTTCTACCAGGATGGTTTATCGCAGTAAATGGAAACGTTTTTCCTTTTGGGTCTCTTAAAGGAGTTTAGACCCCTTCACAGCTCCTATTCCTGCCATTCTTGAGTTTTTAGCTGACATTTTTCAACAAGGAGCTAGTTCCTCTACTGTCAAGGTTCAATTAGCTGCTATTTCTCATTTTTATGTGGGTGAGAAGTCTGCCTCTCTAGCCTCCTTCAAGCTATGTAAAGCCTTTATCAAAGGGACTTTTCTGTTACACCCCCCGGTCAAGGATCCTGTTCTTCCATGGGACCTTACCATGGTTCTTCAAGCATTGGTCGCTCTGCCTTTTGAACCTGCTGATACCATAGACCTGAAATTCCTATCTTGGAAAAAAACTTCTCTGGTGGCTATTACCTCTGTGAAAAGGGTTTCAGAACTGCAAGCCTTGTCCTTCAAAGTTCCTTATATGATTTTCCACAAAGATAGGATTTCCCTTCGGACCAACCCATCCTTTCTTCCCAAGGTGGTGTCACCAGTTAATATCAATCAAACCATCAACTTACCAGTCTTCTTTCCTAATTTTGCTAACAAGATGGAATACAAACTCCACTTGCTGGATATTCATAGACAATTGCGATTCTATTTACACAGGACAAAAGTATCCTTCTATAAACCCTTTTTGTGTAAACCTGTCTCCAAGGTCACTGTTGCTAGATGGATTTCTTCATGCATCCTTCAGGTCTATAAGAGCAGAGGCATGTCTCCTCCTGGTCAGGTGAAAGCTCATTCCACTAGGTCCATGGCTATCTCTGTGACCTTTTGGTCTAGAGTTTCTTTGGATGATATTTGTTCTGCAGCTACTTGGTCCTCATCTCATACATTTATTTCTCATTACAAATTGACTTCCAGAAAGAGAGCAGCCTTTGGTTCCGTGGTGCTCCAGAATATCCTTCCATGAGGGCCACCCAGGAGTTTAGTAGCTGGGGACTCTGTCCCACAAGTTGAAGACCAAATGAAGTAAACTACTTCAGATAAAGAAGTTATGTACTCACTATAACGTTCCATCTGAGTAGTTCTACTTAATTTGTCTTCAGCCATCCCTCCCTCCTTCCCCCGGACCTTGTCATATGGACAGCCTTCGGGCTACAGTTATAGGTCACAAGTATTTTTTCAGGTTGGGTCATCAATATAAGTATCAGCAAACTCGATCTGGGGGTTGGAAGGTAGTGGAGGTGTATTATGGGTAAGGGGAGGAGCTTGGAGCTCAGAGCAGATGATAGTAAGACTGCCGGCTCATGTCCTATATGGATACGGTATCCCACAGATTGAAGACAAATGAAGCAAAACTACTCAGGTGGAACGTTATGGTGAGTACATAACTTCTTTTTTCTCCTTTTTCCATGGGACCCCTTGCCCTTTTACATAAGTCTGTCTGTCTGACGCTACTCCCTTTACAGGCATTCTTCTGGGACAAGGGAGGCATTCTTAATCCTTGTTTTTGTTATTGTTTCCTGAGTATTTATTACTCCCAGCAGGGCAGAGGTATGGCATTCCATCTTGTCTGTGACAATTCCACTAGAGTGATTCTGCCAGCTAGGAAGATCTAGATGGCTGTTAACATTTTGTTTGGAAGAAAGTTAAGTAATTAATGACATTTGTAAGTGATGTTATTTTCAGATATTCACAACTTATTGTGAGTTACTACTATCTGACAACTGCACCATGACTCCTATTTCATTTAATTATAATCTGAGGAACAATATGAATAACAGACAAAACATGACTGGTAAATTTTAAAGAACAAAAGTTATTCTGTTACCAAATTACCCAGATATAGCAGTACTCTCCTGCAGTCAGCAAAGCTATCTGACTACTCATTAAACAGTAGAAGTCCTGCTTGGATTATATTTATAAATTTATTCACCTCTGGTAGCAAAACAGACCTCTCAACTCTCCCTATTTTGGAGGAATGTTGTTATTTTCAGGCCTGATTTACCCCTGCACAGATGTCCTTATTTTTAGTTATATCCCTTTTTCATGCTTTGTTTACCTCATCGGACAGTTTTCTGAATTCCCTCTTCACATCATTTTTTAAGCTGTCTAGTACACAGAAATCTGCGCTGTGTGACCATCATGCTAATGGTAACTATAATTTAAAGAAAGCGAAAATGTCTAACATTTCCTTTTTATAAAGAAATGTAAATTAACTTGTGTGGTAGGATTTTGCAATACAGTTTGGTAAAGTCTACAGATTTTGCACTGTTTTTTTTGATATTGTATGTAATATTTTTCCATCATTTTATCACGTTTCTGAGTAGTGTCCTAGATTCCTAATGAAAGCAGGATGAGTTATGTGCTATTTGGTATTCAAATTTTATGCCAGTTAGATGTGCAGATGTACCTACTTTTCAAGGGTCTTTTATTCATATTTTAAATCAAATTACATAATTTCCAAAGTGTGTATAATAAACCTACAGAACTTCAGTGCACTAACCATCAATTTTTCAATCTTAGCACCTGTTTTCTGAGAATCTCTTCTCAAGATTTGAACTCGTACCTAAAACTCAGAGCTCGGCTTAAATAATTTCTTCTTAAACAAATCTAGTGTAACTACTTCCAATCATTCCACATTGTGTAAAATTGTCCACTCCTCTCTCTCTCTCTCTCTGTCCCTTACTGCTTTTATTCCTTCCAGTTTGATTCTTACACATTCACCTCTGAATGTACATCTGCAATTACCCTTCCCAGCCCGTGCTGTCCAATATTTTTCACACAACCTGACTGTCACCCTTTTTTTTCACTTCCGTCTTTCTTCTCTTCGTTGTCCTCCACTTATTACTTTTCTCCCTACCTAATTATCCTGCTCTGTTCGTTCAACTTACATCCATTTCACAAATGTTCCTTTGATTAAAGTCATATTTTGTTCATATTAAATATTTTGCACAGCCTCCAGTGACTCTGTTGTTTTTATCTTATTCTATATTTTTTTGTTAGTTGCAGTGCAGTTTTGTATCTGTTTTCACCTGGGCCAAGACTGAAATTGGTCCATGCTGAATAGAGCTCTACTGTGCTAAACAAAAATAAATGCATAAATAAATAAACTACAACCTACTGATTATCTGTTTGCGTAAAAATTGTTTATACAATGTAATAACAAAACAGTCACAGAGAAGTAATGGAATGAGTTTTTTTTTTTGGGGGGGGGTCATCGGATGTCATAGTATGATAGCTTGTGCTACACCAGCATCAAACTGCACACAAGAATACAAACAGTGTGGTTGTGTTGTGCGGATTTATTTTATGTACTTTATTACCTGTTTCTGCATGTTTATTTTCTTCATCTCTAAAGGGAAAGGGCTATGGCCTACTTTTATGCTAAAATAGCCTGTAAAATAAATCAGAATACTTAAAATAAATTAACAAAACACAAAATCCATTTTCTAAACGTAATACTGCTTTCCACAGTAGGCATTATAGGGAAACAAGAGACCTGCAGAGAGACACCTTGTCTCTCTCTATTCCCCTGTTATACTCACTGTCTGGCACTGCTTCGTACTTATATATGTGGGTGTGGGTTTGAGTGTGTGTGCGTTTGTGTATTAATAGGAGAGACAGCCTAAAAATAGAAAATGTTACACAATTTCAGGACAGTGCAATATAAAAATGGCATCATAGTATTTAAATACACTGTTAGTAGAAGCTGCACTCTGTTTATACAGTACTGAAGCTTGATACATTAGTTTCTAAGCCAGCTCTCATACACTGGATTATACAGTGGTATTTTTGAGTAATTTAGTAGCTTCTTTTGAAGGCCAATCTCAAGCTATATGATGTGATAATATAACCTTCTCACAGCTGTCAATCCCCCTGAGTATTTCACAGGGCTCTGCGTTTGGTCAGCTCCTGTTTTCCATCTCTGTGAATGACATCTGGGTACTTGTTAGAGCCGCTGGTTAGTCCAGAATGCTGATGGTTCAGTGCAGTTTTGTTATGGCTGTTCTGTATTGCTTTACAATCCACACTTCAGTAGGGATTTGGTGCTGCTCAAGCCTGATTTCCAAAATTAGGTCTTAAAAATAATTAAGAAAAAGCACACAGTTTTCGTTAGATAGCCAGCCTCTTCTCTACCTTCTCCTCATATACATGCATATTACATTTTAGGACATTTATCTATTTGAGCAGTGAAATATGCTTAGCTTCTTTAGGGTTATATTGAACAATGAACTTATTTGCTCTCATAGCAAGTGGATTTTTACAAAAATCAGAGGCTGTACAGGGACAAGGCTT
Organism: Protopterus annectens; assembly: GCF_019279795.1. NCBI lineage: Eukaryota > Metazoa > Chordata > Ceratodontiformes > Protopteridae > Protopterus > Protopterus annectens. The sequence goes on from NC_056741.1 coordinate 1,563,834,656, forward strand.
CTGTTATTGACTATACTAGAATAGATACAGCTTGGACATTTCTAATGCCCATCCTTCTATATACTTCCTATGTACTAACTACCTTCTGCTACCACCACAGACAAACTTGAGCTAGGTTGTATTAGGACTACTGCTGCATGCTTTGATCCTGCCATAACTTCACAATGTGATCACTGTGAAATATTAAATGACCTTGCCTATTTAGAATTTCCTGCCTGACTGAACATTGCTCAACTAGGAGTGAGTCACAGGATATTAAACTCCAGTAAATGACATTCACTGTTTAAGATGATGATTTCTCTCCAAAGAGGATAGCCAGTCCGCAGTCACAGTGTAGTTGTGGGAGCCACTGTCAAGCTCAAAGATGTGATTATATAATCTTTCCTCATCTGCTAGGCCTTCTGAATATTTCACAGGGGTCTGTGCTTGGTCATCTTCTGTTTTTCATATTTGTGAATAACATCTGGATACCTGATGGACCCCAGCTAGTCCATTTTGGTTTTTGGTTTGTCTCCTTAATGTAGGTCATATCATCTGCCAGTATGCAGGGGTACTCAACCAGGCATATTTAAAAAGCATGCCAGAGGAATAAAACAACTTATTTTCATTTAAAAAGTTGCTTCCAAACAAGGCTCCTGAATGGCTGTCAAGGAGTACCTAGCCAGTAAGACGTATTGTAACTATGGGTTACTTGACATAGATAAACATTCACAAAATATCCTTCTCCTTTTTTGTTCTTTACATTTTTACATCTATAATATTTTCAGTTTGTACCCAGTATCTCAAATCCTCATATTTACGGCCCATTTTCTGTATTCATTCACCTCCTACTATTTGGTCTCACCACCCCTGTTTTTACCTTTATCATACTCCTTATAATTCAAATTTCCTTCTATATTTTCCCACCACATTTATTTTTCCCATGTCACTTTTGTCTGTAAATGTTATTAGATATTTCATTAATTAAAATGTAATTAGCCATATCAAATCTCCTGTAGCTATAAAATATATAGTTTATATACTGTCTGCTACTCCAGCATTATGCTATATTTACCCTTCTTATGCTTTATAAATTTGTATTTTGCTTGAGGTCACCAAGCAGAATACCAGGTCTTCTGTTGATAGTGTTTGCTGCTCTTTGTTTGCCAGTGTGAGGAAGTTGTGTCTGTATGCCCTTTTATTGTGCAGTACACATACTACACAGCTGTTCCTTTTTAACTTTATTATAAATGATTAAAGATCAAAGTGCATTTGTCACTATAAATGAGCAAATGCAGTCCTTCAACTGTTGCTTACTAATTAACAAATTATTTTTTCAGTTATCACATAACTTTTATACTATTTGTTTGCTTATTTTTGTGGCTATTGGACTTTAGTAAGTATATCTTGTTATGTCTTCACTGTACTTTTTTGTGGGCCTACAGAGTAAGTCGGGGGCTGGGATTCATAGATAGTGTATAATTCAGCAAGCACTTGTGCAGTGGGCACTTGTAGAATTGTGCAGGATAGTAATGATTCACACTCCCATACTGTAATCCAGTGCTTGCAGCCCAAAGGCACAACAGACAATACTTGAAGATGACTACATAATGATATGCAAATTAAGCAAATCAGAAAAATGAGATCCTAATTATATTAAAAGCTATACAAGGTGAATAAAGTCGCATTTCATAGTCATCTATAGAAGAAATTACCCAACACTGGATTATAAAAGTGAAAAATGCATCAAAAATGTAATAACTACATATAGTAAGAAATATGCTGTAGCCTGCTGTAATCTTAAGTAGTGCCAGTTCCCACCTGTATGCACACAGTGCCATATAATGTCGGTGTAAATGGTATTGTCACCAGTTAATTTATTATCTGACTTTTACTGATTAAGATATTTTAAAGACAACTGGGAAGCTTTACAGGTCTTGGTTGATATGTCACCCATATACACATACAAACTTAATAGGAATGTATGGCCTTTCCATTCTTATAGTGACCATGGCATGCATAATTGTTTTCACACTAGCTACAGGGATCTATTAGAGACCAAGAGCTGGAACATAATGCATATTTTGCAGACTTCTCCCTCTAGAAATCTCAACAAGTTTTTGGTGGATCATGCAAGGTATCCTAGCAAACCACAGGAGAGAACAAACTACAGTGACATCTCTTGCTTTGCTGACATAGTGGGTCCCTTGTATTGCACACAAGTAGCAATAAAGACCCCACCTAGGTCAAAGTGACAAACGTATGTCAACAAGGCTGCCATGTTATGGGCTGACAATTAGAATGTGCCAAGCAGGAGACCATAACCAATAAACCAATATGGCTGTGCAGCACATGGGCAATTTGCATGACTCTTGTATCTGGCAGACATCATAACTTTGTTATCACTTCCCGCATACTAAAATTCCACAGGCATATGTAACTTTTAATTGTGGACACCGTAGCCAAGCTTAATGTATGCAGGTGCATTTCTACTGTGTCCATATGTAGTATCCTCCCTCCATGTTCATACTCTTTTTTTGTAGGTGATGCTGGGTGCGCACTAAAGTCTTGGCTTATGACATCCTTATGGAACCCACATAGTATGACAAATCACTAGTGTAACACCACACATGTGCAAACTGGCAAAATCATTGAGCATGTGTTTAGCCTACTTCTCTTGCCTTGACATATTTGAGGAGACTCCATTATGATTCTTTCATAACCTGCAAGATGTTCTTGCCATGTTGCTTACTACATTATATATCAGTGAGGAGATAGGGGGCAACCCTAGGGTCCTGGTACAGCAGGACCGCACACAGAGATGGCCAGCAGAGAAGAAACATCAACACCATTGTCAATGAAAAAGTGGTGGAACATCAACAGCTGGCATCTGCTAATATACCCATCCAGGTATTGATGGGTGCAGTACATGGCAGAGCAGGTGAAGCGGTGATGTCTAGTCCAGGTTTGTAGACCCTGACAAGCACACAGTGACAGTGGCATGTCGCACAGAATAAACAATGCATACAGTGTAAATATTAGGCTGTGTTAATCACTGCATGGTCAAGCCATACATTGCATTCCCACATTTACCACATAGGAAGGAAGAATGGGTCAGAGCTACCTAAACATAACAAGTGCATGGGGGGATATCACAGGAGTCCAAGAGGAAGGGTTTTTAAATGACAGATGTTCTTTGTCAGAGACAGCTTCCACCTGCAGTGTGTTAGGGGTTCCACTACATGACCGTTATCTGTGACAGCTATGTTGTTTTATTGCACAGATACATATATTCCTTCTGATAGGGATGGTGTGTGACTGTAGGTCTATCACTTTGATGAGGTCCTCTCTTGAGATCTTGCCAGTGGAATGCGAGTGTCATGGCCACCAATGACAAAAGTTGGTAGAGTGTGGTAAACATCCATAAGCAATGAAGCACTGTGTACTTAGAGTGGTTCCCTTATAAGGCTATGCCAGGGATGTACCTTACTCCTGATGGTGGTCAACATTGCCAGTGAATGTGTTGATGGTAGAACTAACAGTACTTCACATGAAGGTGAACATGGCAGCAATTTCTGTTGCCATAAATCTCATCTTACAAGTCATTACTTTGTCACTGGCCTCCATGTCTCGATAGATGCCACACAATATGGTAATGATGCCCACACAAGAATGCATGGCAACAGGTTGTGCTTGGATGATACTGCAGAACGTGCTGATTAATCCTGACTGTTGCATGCATGTCAAGTTCTGCCTGTGACATGTGATGACATGAAGCATTCCTGCACAGCTGCAAAAAGAGTGAATGTTCCAACATCAGAGGCAGTGTGCCCATTGGGCTGCCATAGCCATATAAGGAACATTGCTGTTGGTGTGAGCCATGGGGATGGTGAACACTTACATTGTACAGTATCATGTTCTTGTGTAGGTGAAGCCCACCTGTTCTTGAAGGTGGATTCTCAAACATGCTGGAAGGAGACTGTCACTCTGTCATGAGGTTGTGACCCTGGTATCTGTTTTTCAGTATCTTCTGACCAACACAGGTGCCAGCTTCAGTCTGTCATTATGTCCAGTCTCTACAGCTATCATCATAGCATTGCTCTGCTCTGTGAATGCACAACACAAGACACATCTAAGTGACCATGGTACCTGTGCCAAAAATGTATGGTATTTAAACAAAGTTTATTGTCACTCTCCTATTTTGGACACAGTAGAAAAGTCTTCAAGGGTTATGTTCAAGCAGTTTTGTTTTATACAAACACATTACTGTAGAGGTTTACAGACTTTAACTAAAGTAACTTATATACAGACTAACAACTGCGATCATGCATGCTCTGGCTGCTCTTCCAAAATGGCACTAGAGATTGCACTAGTCTGGAATTTATACGTGCACGTACAGTCTTTGACATGCTTCTTAAAGACATGGCACACAGCACATACACCCTGATCTACATCCTCCCTCTTTGAGAAATAGACCATGCAACATTGAGTCTATTTGGCATGCAGAGATCACAAGTAATTATCTGTCATGCATTATACAAGACTAGGAACAGATATATATATATATATATATATATATATATATATATATATATATATATACAGTTAAGTCCACGTTACTGCGTATTTCACACTGGGCTTAGATTTTCGTCCATATCGACCTCTGGAATGTTCGGAACATTTTCAGGAATGGAATCAGAGGTTTGAACACACTCTGGTATGGGAACAACATCTGATTCGTTCTTAGCTTTGGAGTCTACATCACATAAATATTGTTGTGATGATGATGATTCTGATTCTAGTACAGGAAGAAGATGTCTACGATTCCTCCTATACTCCACACCCTCAGAGTTTACCAGATAAGATCTTGGCTCGGCACAGATGCCTGAAATCTGACCAATTCAGTCAAAACCTTTTGACATATGGATTCGGACTGTCTCTCCTTCCCTCAACAGATGAAGTAATCTATTTGATCTGTTGTAACTGGACTTCTGGATATTACACTTCTTAAACAATTGAGCCTTGATGGTCTTGTTGTTCTTAACTTTAGCCCTCAGTAAACTGGAATGAATGGGTAGCATAGTTCTCGTTTGTCTGGAAAGTAGTCTTTGACCAGGTGAGCCAAGAATATCGTCACGGGGTATGTTTCTAAGATAAGCACATTCAAGGACACATCGGTATTGTCACGTTTTGACCCTTCAAGTAATTACTTTGATCTCTGTACTGCATGTTCAGCTAGACCATTTGACTTAGGATATCCAGGACTGCTAGTGACATGTACAAAGTCCTATTCTCTTCCAAATTTCTGAAACAACTGACTAGTAAATTGAGCACCATTGTCAGAAAAAACTTTTTGCGGACTACCATGGACTGAGAAATGGCATTTCGACTTAGTAGTAACAGCAGTGGATGTTAGGTTAGGTAGTAGATCAATCTCAAACCAATTTGAATAAGAGTCTGTCAAAACCAAGTAGTGCTGATTGCTCCACTCGAAGATATCAGTGGCTACTGTTGACCAAGGTTGTTCAGGAACTGGACTTAGCTGAAGTGGTTCTCTTTGCAGATGCGGTCTAGTACTGTTGCATACTGAACAAGAAGAAAGTACTTTATCAGTGTCTTTCAGTAATGAAGGCCAAAGTACCAATTCTCTTGCTCTTCTGTTAGTGGATGCAGAACCTGGGTGACCACAGTGCAAAATCTGGATATATTCTTGTTGTAAGGAAATAGGAATGACAATTTTAAGACCTTTGAAATTAATGCCGTCTTCCATCAACAACTCATCTGTGTAAGGAAAGTAGGTATGCACTTCAGGTGGTACACTAGATTGCTTTGATGGCCATCAAACATCAATGTACTGATTGAGCTTTTGCAAAATTGGATCATTCTTTGTGTGATCTCTTAACTCATCAGGTCTAGTGGTACAAAAATTATGCACTGCCATCATGTCAAAGTCAAAATTCTATGTGTCAAGCTGTTCTGTCATATTTCTGGGTGATCTGGATAAGGTATCAGCCAGATAGAGCAATTTGCCTTAAATGTAGACCATTTTGAAATTATACTTTTGCAATGTGAGCATCATTCTTTGCAATCTCGCTGGAGCGGAATGCATAGGCTTCTTTAGAATAGTAACTAGAGGTTGTTGTTCAGTTTCAATCTGAATAGCTCAACCATAAATATAATCATGAAACTTGGAACATGCAAATACTATTGCCAAAAGCTCCTTCTCAATTTGAGCATACTGCATCTCTGTTTGGCTAAGTGTTCTAGATGCATAGGCTACTGGTCTGCCCTCTTGGTGCTTTGCCAGAGACGGCCTGCATTTTTCAACCCTGGGCTTCCAGATACTGGCCAAGGCTCTTGCCACCCCTGTAGTGCCTTTTTTTTAGTCAGTGTTCTAAAGACCAAATTACCACAGTAACAGCTAGAAACAAATGCAATCTGAGGGTCATGCTGCTCAATGCTAGAAGTCTAAATCTCAAAATGCACTCGCTCGAAGCACTCCTTAAAATGGAGAAAATCGACATTTGTGCCGTAACAGAGACCTGGTTCAAGGCAGCAGAAAGCACCACTGCACTACCAGGCTATAACTCATTCCACACCTTTTTGCCCCAGAACTTGGACCGAAGCTCCAAAGCTGGTGGTGTTTCCATATTCATAAAGGGTGCATACACCTCCAGACTAGTAGCCCAACATAACGCATCTGACACACTTCAGGTGCAGTTAACATTGGGTAAGACAGTGATTCAGGTCGTAGCCTGCAATAGGTCCCCAACCATGTCCCAAGACTCACACTCCTCGTTCCTAAGCACCCTGGAGAATATTAGGGTCCAAGCAAAATCACTCATACTGGGCAACTTCAACTACCCCTCCATTATCTGGGAAAACTACTCATGTACCAATACACTTGCCCACCGTTACCTGGAATTCATTTATTCCAATGCCCTGGACCAGCTCGTTCTTACCCCCAGTAGAGGTAGCAACATCCTTGATCTGGTTATTACTAACGTGGACGACTATTGCTCTATACCAACAGTTAACTCCTCCCTTGTTAGATTCGACCAAAAACTAATCACCTTGGATATACCCCCCCCCCCCCCCCCGCAAAGGTAACCACCATGAAAAACTTCTCCAAAGCTAACTTTGGGCTCCTAAAAACAGAAGTGGCTAACTTCACAGCACCCATGCAAATGGAGATAGTTGCATGACAGCCAAATCATACACCAATGCACTGTACAAGCACATACACAAATGCATGGATCTCACCATACCCAGTAGAACCAAGACGCTCTCCTCCAAAAGAAGGAAGCCAATCTGGTGTTCCCCTGCCATAAACAAACTCTACAACAGGAGGAGGAAACTGATGCAGAATAATGTGAAGTCCCAAGACTGGAAAAACTCCCTAATCAGCCTCAGCAAAAAAGTTTAGATCCCTCATCAAATCCTCTAAAGCTAGCTATGAAAACAGAATTGCAACAGATAGTAAAGACAACCACAAGGCCTTCTGTAGTTATGTAAAGAATTTCCACGGCAATACCCAGATTTACTCTGAGCTACTGCACTATGGTACCTCCTATACTGAGACAACAGATATTGCCAATATACTGGCCGACAGATTCAGTGCTAATTTTACCCACCCACAAGGGACCAGTCACAATACCAGTAGATTGCCAGGCATCCAATATTACTGCTGCACAGGTTAAAACAGCACTGTCCAAGGCCAAGAATACAGCTTTAATGGGACCTGACAGCATCCCTGGCTGTGTTCTACATGACCTACAGAGTAAACTGGTACCTCACCTGTGTGCCCTGTTCAATCACAGCCTCACCTCAGGCATTATCCCTACAGAATGGCACACTGCTACAGTCATTCCTCTCCACAAAGGAGGAGCGACTGCAGACCCTGGGAACTATCACCCCATTAGCCTGATGAGTCTGATATGCAAAGCTTTGGAACGAATCATCATGGACCTAATAAACAAGGATATAGGGAATCTCCAAATTCTGGATACACAGAGTTTGGTTTTTTTGAAGGGTAGATCATGCCTGCTAAACTTAGTCAACTTCTTTGAATCAGTCACCACAGCTGTGGATGAAGGCAAGGTGGTACATACAGCCTACCTTGATCTGGCCAAGGCCTTTGATACCATTCCCCACTCAAGAATCATAGAAAAACTCACTAAGCTAGGCATCAACCCCTATATCACTAGGTGGGTTGCAAATTGGCTCACAGGTAGAACCCACAGTGTGAAAATAGCTGACTCCAAGACAGACTGCTGACCAGTCACGAGTGGAGTCCCACAAGGTTCGGTCCTGGGTCCTCTCCTGTTTGGTACCTACACCTCTGAAGTCCAGGCCAACACAAAGGGACTCTGGCTGACAAAGTTCCCAGATAATTGCAAGTTGGGAGCTATTATTAACTCCCCAAGTGATGTTGACATCTTACAGAAAGGCCTCACTGAGATCAACGACTGGTGTCAGAACAATGGCCTTAAGCTCAATGCCAAAAAATGTGTTGTCATCCCCTTTGGGAAAAACCCAGTTCCCATAAATTACCACATCGATGGTAGTCCACTGAACACAAAAGACTTTATAAGAGATCTGGGAACACAGGTTGACAGCAGCCTCTCTTTTGACCACCACATTGCCACTGTGGTCAGAAAGTCCTTCTATGTGGCACATCTCATTATTAAGGGTTTTGCATCCAGGAAGAAAGAGGTCATTGTCTCCCTCTACTCTTCCCTCATTAGGCCAATCATTGAGTACAATGCTCCATTTGGCATGTACCTCACTAAACACCTGCAACAACTGGAGAGGCCGCAAAAGTACCTCACAAAGAGGATCCTAGGCCTTAAACCCTTGTCCTATGTGGACAGACTCAACAAACTCCAACTGTTCTGTCTCATAAGGGCTACTTAGATGTGATCTCTGCTTGACTTACAAAGCCATGTCTGACCCAGCTCTGTTAGAAATGCTATATCTAAAGAAATCCCAATCCCTCCATACCACACACTCCAGAGACCTCAACCTCATTACCACAATCAAAAGAACATGCTGGAGCGACAGGTTCATAACCCAGAGACTGCCCATGCTATGGAATAGACTTCCCATACATGTCAAGCAGAGCACCTCACTGGCCGTCTTCAGGAGAAATCTTGATGAGTGGATGGGAAATAGAAAATTCACCCCAGGGATCACTCCAGTGGCTTTACTCGACAGAGGACTGGGAACTAAGGTCTGGTGGCATGATGCCAGGGTAATCCTATGGGCTAGGCTTGTAAAGTCCCCAGGTCCATTAACCTAGTACACACCTATGAACCTATAATTGTGCCAAGACCAAATTGTGAAGCATCACAGGAAAGAATGACTGGCTTGTTCACATCATAGTATCTTAATGTAGGTGGGGTGGCAGTTTTCTGCTTAAGGTCTTCAAATGCCTTCTGGTGCTGTTCTAACCATGACAATGCAACATTTTTGTGAGTTAGCTCTCTTAAAGTTGCTGTCAACTCACTGAAGTCTGGTATAAACTTGCCTAAATAGTTGATTATGACTAGGAAACACTGTAGAGCTTGTACATTGTCTGGTGCTGACATCTCAAGAATAGCTGCTTGCTTGGTCGGGTCTGGTCTCAAGCCAGTACTGGTAAATAAATGATCTACATATGTAACTTCTGGAAGTCTGAATTTGCACTTCAGAGGATTGAGCTTCAAGTTTACTTCACATGCTCTGTCTAGCACTTTCTTTAGGTTTCTGTCATGTTCAGCTTCACCATTGCCTCCTACCAGTAAATCATTTACTATTACGGCACAAGAATAACCCGAAAAAAGTTGCTCCATTGCACGCTGAAAGACTTCATTGCAGAATTTATTCCAAATGGCATCCTTAGGAATCTGTATCTGCCAAACGGAGTATCAAAAGTGGTTAGAAATGAGGATTTGCGTTCAAGCATCACTTGCCAAAATGAACTCTTTGGATCCAAGACAGAAAAAACAGTGGCATTCGGTATTACAGCTGTGACCTCTTCGACTGTGCGCATAGAATGATACAGCCTCTTTAATGCTTTGTTCAAATCTCTTGGGTCAATACATATACTGATTTCGTCTGAGCCTTTTTTGTGAGCTGCCACCATGGACGACACACATTCAGTTGGTTCTGTTACTGGACAAATTACACCTTGCTGCCCCATTTTATCCATCTGAGCCTTAACTTTATATTGCATAGCTATCAGAACTCTTTTCGCTAGTCTGACTACTGCAGTAACCTCTGGGTCTAACTTCATGGAATACACAACTGGAAGTTTGCCCAACTTGTCATCGGAAACATCAACATACTCTGAGAAAATTCCTTGTTCATTAATTCTCACTTTAGCAAATGTATCTGCTGATATAACATTACACTTTGAACCAGTTTCTACTTTAAGCTCTGTGGATTTTCCATTAATCAGGACACTACAAAACACTTCACTTCTTGCTAATAAATTCACTGCATCAACTCTTTCACCAAGTACTGATACACCATCTACATAGGAAGCTGACTGGTTCGGCTGTACTTGATCAGCTTGCTTCTTTATGTGACCTTTCTTTACAACTGTGTGAGGTTTACTTGAGTTACAAAACTTTTGGAAATGATTCCAGTTTTTACACTTGTGACATTGTTGACCAAATGCTAAGCACTTCTCTCTTTTAGACTCATGATTTGCACCACAATTGTGACAGTTAACAATAAAGCTAGACTTGGAGTTTGCCGAGTCATGCTTGTACTGCACTGAGCTTGCTCCCTTATTAGAACTTGTTGGAAAGCTACTTGTCCTCCCAGCAAACCCTGAAGCTGCTACGTGCTTGAGCCTGCTTCTGTTTGCCATGTGTTGCATGCTGTCTACATTTGCCCTGGAGGCTACTGAAACCATGCTGTTGACACTCGCAAGCATGCTTGTGTGTTTTTGTGTCACCTCATAGATTTGACAAATCTTTATGGCTTTGCTCAATGTTAAATCACTGTCACAAAGCAAATTCTTTCTTGCAGCAGCACTATTAATACCACACACAAGCCTGTCCCTTATTAGCTCGTCTTCCAAGTCACCATACCGACACTTTTCAAATTGTTCAAATCTCTTGGGTCAATACATATACTGATTTCGTCTGAGCCTTTTTTGTGAGCTGCCACCATGGACGACACACATTCAGTTGGTTCTGTTACTGGACAAATTACACCTTGCTGCCCCATTTTATCCATCTGAGCCTTAACTTTATATTGCATAGCTATCAGAACTCTTTTCACTAGTCTGACTACTGCAGTAACCTCTGGGTCTAACTTCATGGAATACACAACTGGAAGTTTGCCCAACTTGTCATCGGAAACATCAACATACTCTGAGAAAATTCCTTGTTCATTAATTCTCACTTTAGCAAATGTATCTGCTGATATAACATTACACTTTGAACCAGTTTCTACTTTAAGCTCTGTGGATTTTCCGTTAATCAGGACACTACAAAACACTTCACTTCTTGCTAATAAATTCACTGCATCAACTCTTTCACCAAGTACTGATACACCATCTACATAGGAAGCTGACTGGTTCGGCTGTACTTGATCAGCTTGCTTCTTTATGTGACCTTTCTTTACAACTGTGTGAGGTTTACTTGAGTTACAAAACTTTTGGAAATGATTCCAGTTTTTACACTTGTGACATTGTTGACCAAATGCTAAGCACTTCTCTCTTTTAGACTCATGATTTGCACCACAATTGTGACAGTTAACAATAAAGCTAGACTTGGAGTTTGCCGAGTCATGCTTGTACTGCACTGAGCTTGCTCCCTTATTAGAACTTGTTGGAAAGCTACTTGTCCTCCCAGCAAACCCTGAAGCTGCTACGTGCTTGAGCCTGCTTCTGTTTGCCATGTGTTGCATGCTGTCTACATTTGCCCTGGAGGCTACTGAAACCATGCTGTTGACACTCGCAAGCATGCTTGTGTGTTTTTGTGTCACCTCATAGATTTGGCAAATCTTTATGGCTTTGCTCAATGTTAAATCACTGTCACAAAGCAAATTCTTTCTTGCAGCAGCACTATTAATACCACACACAAGCCTGTCCCTTATTAGCTCGTCTTCCAAGTCACCATACCGACACTTTTAGCTTTGTTTCTCAGGTCAGTTATGTAAGCTACAAAGGTTTCCCCTGGTTTCTGATCTCTCGTGCATAGCAGATGCCTCTGTAGTGTAATATTTGTCTGGGGGTTACACATTTCTCTGAACTTGCGCTTCAAACACTCGGGGTCTTCCCTTGACTCAGCCAGTATAACAATATGACGGTTTTCACCTTCTCCTTCATAAACTGCTGGTGCATACTCAAATGAACAGTCTCACTCTATGGCCTCTGACCCTGCTAGGTTTAGCAAAGCCTTGGTATGTGTATCTCTATCTGCATAAGCTGCCTGTTTAACAGTATCGTACTCTTGCTCAAATATTCTTCAATTCTCTACAATATTCTGATCAAATACAAGAGGTAGGGGCTTTTAAAATCTGTCTGCCATATTAACACATACCAGTGAAAGGTTTGGCAAATAAGCACGAACATGCACACATGCACATATGCCTGAAATTTATGCCAGTATTTGTAACTTTGTCCACTGCCTTTGTGATTCTAAAATTATACCTTTTGCACTTGAAATTGAGCTACCAAGATAGGCTGGAAAATCTATCCCTTTATTCAGTGCCTTACAGTCTTTTGAGAGGAGATCTTTCTTTCTTATTGCACCATTAAAGGCTCAGTTGTTCTGGATCTCATGTTTTCCTGCATTTCAGTGGTAATCACGAGCTCGGGCAGCTGGAAAAAGATGATTTATTACTCAAATCATTTTTTCCTAGCTACCCGAGCTTGCGGTTATCTTGTAAATGATAACACAAATGTTTACATGTAATTGCTATTCTGACAGCAGTTTCAGGGTACATTGGGAATTGTTGAAAGTGATGGGGCTGTCGCCCCCTCCCCACCCTATGGTTTCAGCTCCCATGCAAATAACCCTGTGTTTATCAATTACAGCCATTTCTTTGACATTGACTGTATAACAGACAAATAACTGCCACACAGGAATATGTACTATCTTTCTGCTTACTGCTGTTGTCCACATACACCTCATCATCTTAGCTCAAGAATAATGAAAAAAAAATGAAAAATGATAAAAGACAAAGCAGCAAAATTAAGGACAACAGTGGCTTGAGAAGATACATTCCTGTGTGTGCTGTTGTATACTTCAAAAGTTGCCAGGATAGGCTCTGCATTAGCATTGATTTTTGAGCACTATTAAGTCTGAAACTGAAATGTCTGTTATATAATACAGTTCTTGTTGATGTGCTACAATAAAATATAAACATGAGAAGCAGACCAAAATATGAGGCAAAGTTTGAGACAAAACATGGTCTGCAAAAACATGGGCAATTAAAAGCCTCTCTGTCCCCTCCCCTATGCAGTACATATATTGCACTCGTGCATGCGCATGCGCACAACTGTCAGTTATAGCCAACAAATACATACTACCACACAGGAATGTATCTTCTGAGGTCACTCCTTTCAGAATACAGTATGGAACCCACTGCAGCCCCCTAACACACACATCTGTCAACCTCTGAGCTTGAAAGTCAAGGACAAAAAAATCCTTCTATATATTTAGAAAGTTGCTAGAATAACTGGCTTTACATTGGCATGCTTTTTGCAAATTCTGCCAAGTCCGAATCTCAAATGTCTGTCTGTCATTATTTGCTAACTGCCATTTTCTCTGATTTGTCAAAAAACACAAACTTTATAGTGAAGAACATAACAAAATGTGAGGCGTAATCAGATACATTCTACAAAATCACTGACAGCATCTATACCATTCACATACACATACATGCAAATACACACAGACCAAAATTATAAGGAAAATTATTTATTTATTTGTGTGTGTTCACTGGGTAACTGGACTGGTCTATTGATAGGTCAAAGAGCAGAGAATACATCATGGTCTTTCAATCAGCAATATTATATATAAAATGAGTACATAGTAAAATTCAGAAAATAGTAGTAGTGAATGCAGATAGAGTAACAATAAATGATCCAGTCAGAGTGCATTGAATGAAAAATGCAAGCTGAGATGTTCATAAAATACAGTGCAATCATAGATATATAATACAGAAACTCCTATACATATGTGAATATTTGCATATGAGAAGCCACATTAAGAGGCTGAGAAAAGTTATCTACTCATGAGCAGTAGCAGGTTGATTCAGTAAAGAAATACTCTTTAAGTGCATCTTTGAAATGTTTAATGGTTTCATAGGTTCATAGGTTGGTACTAGGCTGTCAGCCCTAGGGCCTATACAAGCCTAGCCATAACAATTCCCTGGCTATTTCTAAATTTTTGATGTCTGTAGGTAGGTGGTTCCAGGTAGCAGATCACGGAATAGAGAAGGCACTCTCACCTACAGCAGTTTTAAATGAAGGGCATACTAGAGTGAAACTGTTATCCTGTTTACTTTTGAGTACATAAGAGTTGTCTTGTACATGTAGTTTAGGGCTGGCAGTGACTGTGTTTTACACCTTGTAGATTAGAGTACTAAGGAGAAAAGTGACCCTATAGGGCATTGAAAGCCACTTGCAATTTTTTAGGAAATTGTAGTGGTGTATCTGGGAGTCCGCTAATAGAGTGAATCTCAGATTTTGTTCTCATTAGTCTATATTCTGTTGAGTATTGTGGGCTGAATGCATAAGAGAAAAGTACGGCCATATTCAAGTTTGGGCATTAAAATATTTTTAGCAATGGCCCTGCGAGCAGCAGGTGAAAGGAGGTAATTGATCTTGTAATACAGTTTTAATTGAGCAAGGACTTTATTAGTTACAAAATCTGTGTGTGTATTTGTGTGTGGGGGGTAAAGGAAAGGCAAGGGTCAGGTATTAGGCCCAGGTACCTCTGTTCAGTGACATTAGGTATTCTATTTCTATTAAGATGTGTAAAGAGAATAGGAGAAATAGTGGGTGATTTCTTGGCTGAGGGAAAGACCATGACGTTAGTTTTCTCAGGCTTAATAATTAGTTTTTTTAGTAGTGGACCAGGTGCATAACTGAAAGAAATTACCCTGTAACTTGGTTTGCAGGTCAGACTGGCTAGTAATGGATTGCAGGAGCAGCATATCATCTGGATACTTTATTAATTTAAGATCTGGTAATTCTAAGGGGAGATCATTAACAAAGAGAGAAAAGAGAAGAGGACCTAGCACATACCCTTGTAGTACACCTAAATCAAGTTTACCAGCAGTAGAATATGAGGCATTGCTGTGGACTTGGATGGTATTGTCTTTAAGATAGCTGCAAAACCAGCAGATAGCATTCTCTCCAAAGTTGAGTCTTTTGAGTTTGTTGAGAAGATGGGTACGGTTGACCATTTCAAAAGCCTTTTCATGTCTACAAAGAGACTTGAAGTAATAAGTCCCTCATTCATGTTGTGAGATATGGTATCGAGACCATTACCATTGCAGAAAGCCATGCTGCATATCACATAACAGCCCATAGCTTTTAATATGCTTAAGAGGTTGCTTCTATAAATGTTCTTCAAATATTTTTGTATTATTTGCCTTTCTGTATTCTAGATAATTGGCAGGCACAGTGCTTGTAAAAAATATATTTAGTATTTAAAACAAGTATCTAAAAATTGCTCCTGCTGTTCATATGTTCATAGGTTGGTACTAGGCTATCAGCCCTAGGGCCTATACAAGTATAGCCATAACAATTCCCTGGCTATTTCTTCCCACACTATTTACTTCCCTGGACCCCTGTCTAGCAGGGTGACTGACGTGATCCCGGGGTGAATTTCCTTTCTCCCATCCAATCGTCAAGGTTCCTTTTGAAGAGGGCCAAAGAGGCACTCTGCTTGACATGTATGGGCAATCTATTCCAGAGTCTGGGGAGTCTCTGGGTCAGGAACCTATCCCTCCAGCATGTTTTGTTTATTGTGATGACAAGGTTTAGATCCCTGGAGCATGTGGCTCTGAGGGATTGGGATTTCTTTAAGTGTAGCATGTCCAACAGCTCTGGGTTTGACATGGCCTTGTATGTTAAGCAAAGATTGCCTCTGAGTAGACGATATGCAACAGAGTATAGCTGGAGTTTTTTAAGGCGGTCAGCGTAGGGCATCTGCTTAAGGCCTGTGATTCTTTTAGTGAGGTATTTCTGTGGCCTTTCCAGTTGTTGCAGATGTCTTGAGAGGTACATACCAAACGGGGCATTGTATTCTATAATGGGTCTAATGAGGGATGAGTACAGTGGGACAATGACCTCCTTTTTTCTGGATGAAAAGCCCTTAGTGATGAGGTGTGCCACATAGAAGGATTTCCTGACTGTTGTGGCAATGTGGTTATCGAAGGTGAGACCACTGCCCACCTGTGTCCCTAAGTCTCTTATCAAACTTTTGGAGTTTAGTGTACTGCCACCTATATGGTAATTCACGGATACATGTTTTTTCCCAAAAGGGATAACTATACATTTCTTGGCATTGAGCTTGAGCTCATGGCTCTGGCACCAAGCATCTGTTTCTGCAAGGCCCTTTTGTAGAGTATCCACATCATTTGGGGATTCAATAATGGCTCCCAGTTTGCAGTCATCTGCAAACTTTGTTATCCAGAGTCCCTTAGTGTTGGCTTGTACTTCAGAGAAGTAGATGCCAAACAAGAGCGGTCCCAGGACTGAACCCTGAGGTACTCCACTTGTCACTTGTCTGGAGCTGGATTTGGAGTCTACTACTTTTACAATGTGGGTTCTATCAGTAAGCCAGTTGGCAACCCATTGGGTGACGTAGGGATTAATGCCCAGCTTAGTAAGTTTATCTATGATTCCAGAGTGGGGGATGGTGTCAAAGGCCTTGGCAAGGTCTAGATAGGCTGTGTGGACCACCTTACCCTTGTCCATGGCTCTGGAGACTGATTCGAAGAAGTCAATCAAGTTCAGGAGACAAGATTGGCCCTTCACGAACCCAAACTGGTTGGGGTCCAGTGTTTGAAGGTTGCCAATGTCTTTGTTTATAAGTTCTATGATAATACGCTTCATGGCCTTGCAGATAAGGCTTGTCAGACTGATGGGACAGTAGTTTCCGGGATCCAAGGTGGATCCCCCCTTGTGGAGTGGGATAAATGTAGCTGTGCGCCACTCAGTGGGCACGAAACCTGAGGTGAGGCTATGATTAAACATGACACTTAGGTGAGGTGCCAGTTCATATTGTAGTTCATGTAGTACACAGCCCGGGATGTCATCTGGTCCCATGGATGCTGTATTCTTAGCTTTGGAGAGTGCGTTTTTTACCTGTGTGGCCGTTATTACCGGAATTTGGCAATCTCCCGGTATTGAGATGGGCCATTTAGGGGGTGAGAGGGGGGTAAAGTTGGTAGTGAATCGATCTGCCAGGATATTGGCAATATCCTTGGGATCAGTATATTTAATGCCATTCTGTTTTAGCTCAGAGCAGATCTGAGCATTGCCATTTAGATTCTTGACATAGTTATAGAATGCCTTGTTGTTGTCTTTGGAATCTTTGGCAATTTTATT
Organism: Protopterus annectens; assembly: GCF_019279795.1. Taxonomy (NCBI): domain Eukaryota; kingdom Metazoa; phylum Chordata; order Ceratodontiformes; family Protopteridae; genus Protopterus; species Protopterus annectens. Next base: position 1,563,852,201 of record NC_056741.1, read on the forward strand.
TTCGTAACTAGCTTTGGAGGATTTTATCTAAAGAAGCAGCCAATACTGTCCTCTTTCACTGTCAGTCAGGCTACCTCAGTCACCTGAGGCATCTTTTCAGTGTTTTACCTAGACACCTTTCTACCCTGTAAAGTTTACATAATGACAGGCTGTTTTGAAAACAACCTGGTAATCAGAGTAAAATGATATATTTTTTGTGTGTACAAAGCAGTTTTGAAGACCTCAGAACTCTGTGTGAATACACCAAATAATAAATCAATATTATGATAATGTTTTTTCAAAGTAAATTTATTTATTTTATTTTTTCCACTGGGTGGCTGCAACCCAACATCCAGTACCACAAGCCGCCCCTGGGATTGTGCCTGAAAAGGGTCATTAACCAGAGAACTTATCTGATAATGAAACGTAATAAATTCCCCTACAGATATCTGCTACCAACCTGGCATAACTGAATACCTGATATACCTGAAACAGTACTTAGCTAACAGTTGTTATGGTCAGCCTACAATGTCTGTGTGCAGTACAAATCTATATATATCAGCCATAAAAGCAACTGTCCCGGTGCATCATTGCTGAGACAGGTGACGGCCAGTCTATCCTGTACATAGTCAACAGGTACTGTAGTCAGTCTATAGATTGTGTGTGTGTGTGTGTGTGTGTGTGTGTGTGTGTGTGTGTGTGTGTGTGTGTGTGTGTGTGTGCGTGTGTGTGTATGTGTGTGTGCAGTATGACTATATAAACATCTTGTGCAAGCTTTACAAATCTAATGCATTATCTACTAAATCACTTTGGAGTGAGTCCATCCTGTACATGGCCAACAGTTGCTATGGTCAGCCTACAGTGTCTATGTGCAATGCAGCTGTATAGAACTCTGGTATAAGTTGTATTAAGCTGGTGTATGATACTCTGAAACAAGTGGATGAGTCCATCTTGAGGTGAATGTCCTCTCTTCCAGGGATAATACAAAAAAACAGTGCCCCCCTACAGGGAGTCTGAAAGCCTACTGCTTCCAATTGTCCCTACCCTGTGTCTGACCTTTCAGATGCTGCGAAATAATGCCTTTGTTTTGGCATGGCTTTACATGTCAGTATCATGATTGTGACACTGCTGTAAAGTGCAGTTGCACCCCCAATAACACACCTAGTCACATATAGGCTGTTCAGCATCCTTGCACCCCAGCAGGTACCATGTGTTTGAAGCATTTGCATCAGGACATCATTTTCAGAAGGGCTAACTTGCTCAGCCTGTTCTGTTTACCTCATCCTCCAGATATGCAATCATCTGTGAACACACAACAAAGCTACAAACCATGTATTTTTGGGAATGTAGAATGACAGCTAAATTTAAAGGGATAATCAGCTTTGACGACGCTGCACTGAAAGAGATATTGTGTGGGATTGTATGCTATATGATAGCAGTAGATACAGATGTTTAAATACTTCAGGCAGGTGCAGATACCAACAGATGTGTATAGGATACGTCTGTCATCCTTGCTGCAAACAGTTGGGGTCAGTTTAGAAATTGCCAGTGATATTTTGTCAGTATTTTCTATAAACATCACACACACACACACACACACACACACACACACACACACACACACACACACACACACACACACACACACACGCACACACACATTCCTGTTGCTAGCCTTCTGTAATGTGAATTTCAGTGAAAGGATGCACAACAGCTTACCATACACTTTCAGAGTACTGTGTGCCTCCTCAAACTTTCTATAGTTCCAAACAATGTTTTTATTCTGTCTAAAACTGATGCCCAAGTGTGCAGGATAACTTCCCAGATCTGTATAATTTAGCCTCAAAATGTCAGTGTGCCTCTAAGACTATGCAAACTTATACCTGTTTGAGCAACACCTAGGGAGATGAGGTCAATATATGTAAATGTCTTTGAATTACTTTATTTTGCTGACATGCATCTGTGGCATAAGGAATAGGCTATTGCCTTTGTTCAACTCTGCTAGCACATGGCCATAAGTTAATGTTGAAAACATTTTCAGCTGCACATCTAGTGTTATACTGCAGGTACTTGTGTGACATAAATCATATTGAGAGTTTTTTCATGGGTTTCCATTCTGATCTTCGTAAAAGTGACACAATCTTAAGAGGAGCTTCATAAGAATGGCAATTTCTCTTATGTGCATACCAAAGATCACATGCATGGCACATGCAGAACAGCAAGATTAAGCAATCTGGGGAGACTGAGAAGAGGTGAGGCAAATCCTGAACACCTGCCCCTGATAGGTAAGAAAGGAAGTGTGTCTTGGGGATACATGTCTCACCAGTGAACCTACATTTCAGGGTCACTTTCTTGGGTCCTCTGATGGTGCATTTAACAAAGTGGACATTTGGCATGAGTTGACCTTACCCATGGCCATCATCAAGATGGAGAAACAATCCAGGCATTGTTCTGATGACCTGTAGTGCAGGAAGGAGTGATCTCTGCATGGCCTAGGCAACAATTCCCAAATGGTGTACTAAAAATTTTTTATTTTTCTGTTTTGTTCTGTTTCAGTTTTGGCATTGTTGTTGCTACTGTCAAATATCTGTCAAGGTGATCTTAGTATCTGCTGGGCTGTGGCTCTTCCATGCCAGGTGGAGGTGGTGTTGGCACTGAAATGTGATTTAGCTACTACATTTTGTATGTGTCTTTAGGGTGTTTTCTGGTGTTGGGTTATGATATACCATCTCATGGTGATTGCACACCACCACGTGCCCCTATATGTACTTCCCCCATATTCTGTTTACATTGTATGTGTGCAGAGGTGCACGCCTACCTGCTGCTAGTCATACATCTAATGGGAAATAATTATGAGAAAGTGTCTGTTGTTTAACATCTCACCTTACAGTTATTGTGGTTCTCTGAGGTGCCCCTTCTGTTTCACCATGAGTGGAATGTGATGCAAATTATGTTACCTCAAGCAAGAGAAGCTTGCAACCAACCATAGCTAGATTTCCACACAATTGATGATATCTGTGTTAAATACATTCCATCTATTGTCAGGGAAGATTTACTGATGGCTGCCTTCCTATTTAGTCTGATAACTGCATGTACGGATGACAGATTTGCTTAGCAGGCACCTCCAGTGCATTCCTTCTTTGCTGAGGTGCATTATGGTGAAAAGGCTGTGGATGCCTCACTCGACAGGTTCTGGCCTCTCATTAGCAGGTAGCTCACCTGCATTGCCTGAAGAAGCACAGCCACAGCTGGAACAAGTGGTAGAGGGTGCACTGGAGAGAGCAGCATGCATTTATATGGTTTGAATGGATAGCCTCCTAGAGTAGATTGCTGATTCACTTCACTGGCCAACCACTGCTATCCAGTCACCAGCAAGGGTGTTGCTTGTACCATCAAACACTCTGACCCATCTCATGGTGATGGATCTCTGTATTGCCATCATTGTCCCATGGACCAGGGCATGGAACAACACACCATCTGTTTGTAGTCACCCTTTCCCCAGCAGTGTGTGCTCCCTTCCTCTTGTGTTATGTCCAGTACTGTTCATCCCATTTCTCCCCATCGTGTTGTCTGCTCTTTCACTTATAGTGTGCTGTGTTTGGTGTTGTCCTACTGAGGAAAGAAAAATACTTGCAGCCCAACTACTTATAAGCACTGCCTTATATTGAAATGTGCCAGTCTAAGTTTATCTTTTCTGCACTTCTGAAATCACAAAAGGTAATTAATTAGGGTAATTAGCATCCACTCTGTGGATTATGTATTTTGCTTGTGTGTGTGTGTGTGTGTGTGTGTGTGTGTGTGTGTGTGTGTGTGTGTGTGTGTGTGTGTGTGTGTGTGTGAGTGTATTTCACTTCACAACTATAAAAAACACAAAAACGAAAGATGTGTGCAAATAAAACCAAAACCAAAAGCAGTAAATCCTTGCACAGGAGAAGTAACCAAAGTTGCAGAATGGCTAATTCATATAGTCTAAAGTGCAGCTAGCTCCATTAAGTGCTGCATGTTATCATGTGAATATTGTGAATCTGTCTGAGCTGCAGTGTACTCCCACATAGTTGTGCAAGGCATGCACACAAGTGCAGTGTATCTCTCTGAAGCCTGGCCCAGCTCTGCACAGCTGGACCTCCTGCTCAGGAAACAAACCTTAATAAACAGTACAGGGGGTATTAAAGTCTTGGCATTCTGCCAGAACTCTTGTTCAAAAATGGAATTAACACAGGTTGGCCCATTGAGGCAGAAGGCAGGATGTCCACTTGCAATGCAAGTGATCTGGGTCTGACTAGCAACTCAGATGTTGGACGGCAATCTGGGAAGGTGGAGAAGAGATGAGGCAAATCTTGACCACCTCCCCCTGATAGCTGAGAAGAGTGGCAGTGTCTTGGGAATGCATATCTTACCAGTGAATTGCCATTATAGACTTGGAAGGAGGCTTCTGCTTGCATAAGAGGCATGACTGCCAGATTCAGCTCTGCTGGGTTTACGTTTCGTGCACATAAGAAGTGGAATATGCAGCTGACTTCTCTGCCAACCCTCAGTTATGTCAATCAGAACCTCACTTAATGATTGCATACTCAGACGTGCAATCACATTAGCAGTATGAGTCACAAATATCGACAGATCATCTTCTATAGAGGTTTCCCTACTATCCTGAACTGTCTTGTAGCAGCTGCTAGTAAGTAATGACCAAGCAAGCGCTATGATTTGCCTTTACAGAACGTGGCTGTGATCTTGGACGTCACCATTTTTCTCACATATTGGATGCAGCCAAAATTATGTGCTGTATTATCTACTGCTTCTCAGGCTAGCGTACCAGTGGTTGATAGACACACTTATGACTTCCAGTTTTCTACATAATCAAGTGTGCATGCAAACACACATACACACACACACACACACACACACACACACACACACACACACGACATTGACATCCTGCAAAACACCCTACCTCATCTAAGTTAACCCCTTTATAGCTCAAGTAACACTTAGTTTAACTTAAAACCTCTGAATTTAGTTTTAAAATGTGGAATGTGGAATACATTTGCCATTCATCACTTGTAAAAATAACTTTCAATGCTGCAAAACAAACTTGAATACAATTATAAAAGCTGAAACATGGGATGCATTTCCATTTCAGTACTGTATGTATATATATATATATATATATATATATATATATATATATATATATATATATATATATATACATATATATCTATATATGCATCTATATATCTATCTATATATATCTATATATATATATATATATATATATATATATATATATATATATATATATATATATACGGTTCCCTATCAGAAGCCTGAAACACTATAACCTTGAAAATCAAAATCCTGAAACCAAAAGCCTGAAAACTCAAAATCCTGAAACCAAAAGCCTGAAAACACAAATAATGCTAATATGCCAATACAAAGACACTAATATCTACCGACTGACCTTGACCCTAACCCTAACCCTAAGGTTTGTCACTATCGCACACTCACCTGACCCGCGCCCTAACCCTAACTCACTTAAACCGCCCCTAACCCTAATTTTTGTCACTATTGCATACATGCCTAACCTGCGCCCTAACCCTAACTCACTTAAACCGCCCCTAACCCTAACATAAAACCAACCGCACACTTACCTGAACCCAGCGCATGACCTAACACCACAGGGCTAACAATAGCAAAGCCACAATGACGTCAGTATGTCTATTTTGTGTTTTCAGGATTTTGAGTTTCAGGATTTTGGGTTTTCAGGATTTTGAGTTTTCAGGCTTTTGGTTTCAGGATTTTGATTTTCAAGCTTTATAGTGTTTCAGGCTTCTGATAGGGAACCATATATACACATGTGTGTATGTGTGTGTGTATATATATATATATATATATATATATATATATATATATATATATATATATATATATATATATATATATATATATTATGCACCACACACTGAAATTTCACGCATATAGCCTTCCTGAAAACAAAACTGACAACCCAAATCAACCCTCCAGAATCCAAATTTGTCCTTATTGTAATGCAAAATGTTAAATTAATACATTAAACACAGCGAACACCAGTTGGAAAATAACATTACATTCAAAACAAACCAATTTCTCACATAAAACTAAAAATCTAAAAAAAATATAAGCAAACTCACCTAAACATAGCACTCACAAAGATATTAAAATGCATCAAGAATTACTATAAAAAATAATACATATTTTTTTTCTGAATGAGAGTTCCACTCGTATAAATGTAAGCAATTCTCTAAACCCTATTCAGCAGAAAAATAGGCAGTTCAGTACAGTCCTTTGAAGTTAATGGGAAACAGTATTGTAGCAAAAAAAAAAAAAGGGGAAAATTGTAGAATGAAAAGAATGTAATTATTTTTAGTATAGCTGACATTGCCTATTAATTGCCAGTAGATTTCCTGCTGTATTACTTAATTTTGCAGGTGGGGGAGAATAAGGGAAAGGGGGGAATCACTAAATGTTATTATTGTGTATCTGATTACAGACACTGCGATATTTGTTTGATTACTGAAGTGGTAAATTCAAATGCTAAATCAAGTTAATCTTTTTTTTTAGGTTTGTGCTCTGCGGGATTCTTTTGCATCCATGAATCTAGTACTCCTGTTCCAACTGAAAGTGTGATGGGAGGTATTTGTCCAGTTGGGGCATACTGCCCAGAAGGAAGTGCCTTCTACTTGTATTGCCCAAGTGGAACCTACAGCAATAGAACAGGAGCAGAAAACTGTCAAGACTGCCCACAAGGTAAATGAAGATATTATACATACTTGTGTGTTATGGATTTTTAAGAAAATGTGTACTTGAGTAACTTGCACAATAACAAAATATACTGATCAGTGAAACATTTTTTAAACTTTAAGATGAGTTGTCATAAAACAATTTATTTTATATTTATTTTATTTATATATTTAGTGTATTTGTTTACTGGGATTGTTTGACTGGGTCAGCCATGACACTTTTCAGCATAGGTCTAAGAAGAAAAGCTCCATAATAAACAAGACATTTATAAGTACATCACAGTAGAACTAACATGATAATTAGGAAAAATATATGTCAGGTAAAGTATTTCATTCCTACATGCAGACATACAAACAAAAATAAACACATTTTTTATAATAAACACATCCTGCATTGAGTTAAAAATATTACAATACAAATCATTCAGTAGATATCAAAACCAGTTTTCAGTATTTGAGGGTTCCAAAGTATCAGCAATGTAATTAGGTTCCAAAGTACTATCATTAGGAAGGTAAATGGGAGTTGAGGCATTTGTGGAGGAAGTGAATTTGAAAGTTAGATAAAAAGGGGAAGGTGTGATTAGAACAGAATAGTCAAGAAAGATGATAAGAAGGAGGAAGGAATATGTAAGCAGGAAGTGTAGTTAGGATAATACTTGTTCAGTCAGTCAGGATAGGGCATTGGCATAATCTAGCATTTAGGAAATAAGCAAGGAGGTTTCCTGTTAAAGCAAAGCTTACTGTCTATTTTCATATGTGGGCTGGGTATAGTATTTCTCATCTTGGAGTAGGAAGCATTCCTTAGCAAGTTCTGGGATTTAGGTTATTGAGCTAGGAACGTATCTTTTGAGTGGAGAGGTCTGCTAGGATTATACCACTGCAGGATAGTATGCAGGGAAAGGCATTCATCTAGATGGTGACAGGTAGACTGAGCAGTTTTTAGCAGAGGGAGTTTAAGATAGTTTTGGAATTCAGTTCAGTTTATTTTTGAGAAGGCAAGGCAGTGATGGAATCTGTTAGGCAAATTAGTAGTGAATTTGTCAGTTTTATCGTAGTATTGTTCAGGCTTTCCTAGGAGTCTGTTGTGCAGGTTTTTGAGGATAGAGGCAGCATATAGGAATGTTAGTAGGAGTTAAGCATGTGCAGTAGATTTACAATGGCTTGGCTCTGTATAAAGTTCCAAGGCTTTGGTGGGTTTTCTTTATTTATATTATGTATATGATTATCATAATTACACTTATCATCAGTTGCTACATCCAAGTAAGTTGGTGTTGGAAACGCACAACTTTAATGCTTTGAGCAGAGGAAATCTTAAAATTATTTGAGAGTTTTTGGAAGTAATTTTAGTGAGAAGAGCATCAGTTTAGATTTTTAGCATTAAGTGTAAGGTGAGCATTATCTATCTACTGTTCTACTGCTGAGTAGGATTCCTGAATAATGTCTGTAGCTGCCCCAAGGATGGGGGAAGCAAATGATTGTAGCATATTCTGCAGATTGAATCATTGTGGATAGACATGGGACACTGTAAAGTTTATATATATATATATATATATATATATATATATATATGTTGAATACCAAGGGTCCAGGAATGCAGCCTGAGAGAAAGGAAGAATGTGTATTTTTCTTCACCTTACTGCTTGAGTGTTATTACTTATGTAGCTCTTGAACCATGATAATGACATGTGAGATAATCTCTGCTATGGTTTGAATCTGTTTTGGATGTTGAACAGCATCAAATGCCTTGAAGAAGTCCAAAAAAATGAATGAGACTTGTTTGCCAGCATTGTGACGTTGGTTGACACTGTCTTAATATAATAGCAGAGCAATACCAATACAAAGGGGGGGGGGGGCATGTTGGGTGGGTGAGAAGAGATTATTGGAGTAGATATTGGAGGATTTGAGTGTGCATGCGATGTTCCTGGATTTTTGGGAGAGTATGAAGTATAGCTATGTTCAGTAGTTACCTACTTCAGAAGAGTTTCCTCCCTTATTTAGTGGTGCGATGTATGGTTGTTTCCATAATTCATGAACATATAACTCTGTAATGGATCTATTTATGAAGATGGAGACAGGAAATGCTAAGGCTTCAACTGCTACTTAAAATGTATTCTGCTGGCTGGTTAACATATGCTAAAGTAGTTGACTTCAGTATAAGGAAGGTTTTTTATGGATGCAGTAGGGCTGGTTATTACTATAATGTTTGTTTGAAGTGGATTTTCAGGTTGATCATAGCATTGTTGAAAACCTATGAATCTACTTAAGAGTGGTTGCTGTGTTCAAAAAGTAGGAGTTAAAGGATTTTGCTATAGTGCTGTTAGTATCTTTTGACATAGAACTAGGTTGGGTTTTTCTGCTAGGCCGAATAGGTTGTCGATGGTGGACCAGAAAAAAATTTAGATTACTGTAGGAAGTGTTCTGAATGTTTACATTGTAATTCTTTTTGTACTTTTTTACAAGGACTTTTACTTGCTTCATTAGAGTGAGATAGGTTTGGCAGTTTGGAAGAGTTCTGTTATACTTCCAGATTTTCCAAGCGTTCTGTTGCCCCTAAATCTTGTGACTTGTTTAGTGGCATGAGTTTGACTATGTAGATTTTATGCACATTGTGGTGCTTGTTTGCTTGTTCATTTAGTAAGTTTAAGACTGAATTACAGGTAGTAGTGGCTTCTTCTAGAAGTAATGGTTTTAATCAGTGCTATTTAACCTGATGCAAGGAATTGGAGAAAGAGTTAGCAGTGTATTTACTAAGGTTTCTTAGTAATTTATAGGAGTGAGAATTTGTTGATCTGGATTAAAGGTGGGATAGAGATAACTTAGAGAAGCAGGTAGACTGCCTGCTTGAGCAATTTGTATTGGGGGGTGAAAGTAAATATCTGGTTTAAGGCTTTGTAGCTTTGTTAGCTTTGCAGTACCTGGTTGGAATGGTTATGAGCTGAGAGTAATTATAAAGATAGTTGATAATGGTATGCAGTGCAGGCCATTTTATATTAACATCACGCAGTATGAGAATTTCTAGTTTAATGTTTTTTGACAGCCAGGATTGAATATCTTCAAGTGTAGTGCAGTGTGATTATTGTTTTTTTTTGGGGGGGGGTATAGAAAGCTACACTCCATATTGCTTGTTTGAGTTTGGGTGAAGTTAGGTGATTAGTATTTCTGCATTGTTAAATTTAGGGATGTTGTTCGTGTAGAGTTAAAACTGGAGATTGTTTTTATGCATTATTGCTATACCACCTGACCTTCTGATTTTTCAGTCTAGTCTACACAAACTATAACCAGAAGATAGGACTTCCTCATTCAGTATATTCATGTGAAAACAAGAATATCTGGGGTGTGGGGAGATATCTGAGCTTGTTGTTCATCTATTTTGTTGTAGAGGCTCTGGATATTTAAGTTAAATAGTTAAAATTGTTGTTATTAGTGGGTCTTTGTACATTTTAATTGCATGTTCTATCTGTTGAGGAAGAATATATAACTTTTAGACCTGGGTTTGGGTGGACATCCCCACATTATGTTAATGTATTATGTGAGGCTAGAATAGAAAAGCAGTGTAAGCTTGTTGCTTGGGCGATTTGTATATATTCTGTCTTACGATCAGAACTGTGATTTGTTGATACTTTTTTCTAAAGATGTGAATTAAACTTAACACCAGGTTCCTCTATACATGTTGAAGGAAGTACAATTTTTCATATCCTTGTCCAGTTTTAGGTGTACAGAATGTTTGAAACTACTTTACCAAAGGCTTTTTTTTAATGTGGGTTTTTCCACTGCAGCTTGGTGACTGAACACCCATCCTGTAGACTGATTCGTATAGTGCTGTCCTTTCTTTGAGGAACTGTGGCTCTGAATACCCTTTCAGTAGGGACATATTAATTATTCCATACAATCTTTATGAAACTCCCAAGCTGATAATCAGTCTTGGGTCACCTGAATCATAATCAGGTCTTTATTTCTGTTTGCCATCAGTGTTGACATTGTAGCAAAGGCTTAATTTAAAAAGAAATTTCAGAATTTAGAGCTGTGATTCCATTTACTTTCATTATTGGTGAATAGTTATTTTATGATAAAAAAATTGCTGCTTTCTTTGTGCCCTCCCCTTTGAAATACAGTAAGTATTTCCTTGACATAATTCTATTTCAAATGAGGACTTTTGGTGTATGAAGCTCAGACTTATGTTTACAAAAGTTCAGTGCTAAATGCTCAAAACAACCATTGGAACTACTGAAGGCAGCCATTTCAACTGGTAGTTTTTGTGGATAAATGGAAAGTCAGTTGTTTTGGAGTAAAAACAATCACTTTTGCACATTACTGTGATGTCTTCCCCTCAAGATCAGAGGGTAAAGTATGCCTGGATTTTTGACTTATTTAATAAAAAAGATATTTTATGTCTGGAAAAAGTATTGGAAGTAATTAAGTTAGTCTCATAACAGCTTTCAAGCTGTGCTGCTATATTTTTGACTTTAAAAATTGTTTTCCGTGAGACTTCTGTTAGACTTTCAAAACTGCTGTTACTATTTTTGTCATGAACAATGACATACACAGCTTTCATGCCACATTAAAATACCTGATTGACACAAAGGATGTGTCTCAGTTTTGTTGTGTAAATTCCTGAGTTTGAGTAGGATTTCATGTGCTAAGCATTTAACAGCAAGAATGCAAATGTCTTAATAACAAAAAGACGATGGATAAGACTCCACTCATAAAATTCAAAACATGACCGAAGCTTAACCTGTAAATGTGGCAGTTTCAGTTGTGGACCTTCGTGAAATTGCTACTTGTAAGCATGACTGTTGATAGTCTGGGAGTGACTGAGGGACTTAGACCCTGTGCACCAAAGATGTGAAACAGGAGCAAGATGGACAAACTGAAAGGAGTCATTCACTTTCGTGTCGAAGGTAATTGACCATAAAGGAGTTATGGGCATGGCCTGTATATACAGAGATTTGGCTTCTTTTGACTTTTCCTGTCAAACAATGTGAAGAAGTCATTTGCGAAAGAAACTACCAGTGTATTTCCTGTGAAGTGAATTATGATATAACAAAACTTCAGTAGACAAACCAATAAAACAAAATAAACCAAGTCTCAAAACCGTTGACCGTTTATTGAAGTGTTGAAGAAATAACAAAAAATGACTTAGCGCTTTCACCCATTAACTTCCACTGGGCATCATCAGAGTAACGTATACTTCCCAATTCATCCTTTTAATACAATTACAACACCACCCCTCACTTAGTACTGTCCAATCAAATAATTCAATACATTAATTATTTGAATGCTTAAAACAACACATAACACCATTTACAATATAATATACTTCTAAATACATTAATAAAAATATTCATATAATGTGTGACCTTAAATAACTGTACAGATGATAAAAAACACATTAAAACTGAGTTAAATAAATGAGATCTATGTTTTAGAATACTAGATATGGAAATGTATTCATTGATTCCCGGGGGGGGGGGGGGGTTAGAGGCATCCAATCTCAACTGCCATAAACACTCTTTTGCTTCCAATAAAATCTTACAGTCACCCACCTTATTTTGAGGAACTCGATCAATCAGAAAAAACAAAAATGTTTTGAAATTCTGACACTTTAGACTGTGTGTATACAGGGAACTCACTAATTTCTTTATTTTATGTCCCTTACATGCTCTAAAATACGTAACCTTAACTTTTGTATAATTTTCCCTATGTAAAATGTGGGGCAGCTCATACATGTGGCATCATAAACCACCATTTTCGTGTTGCAGTTTCAAAAACCAGGACATCTAATAGTTCTCCTGTAATTATGAATCATAACATATGGCCCATCATTTATAAATTTACATACACTACAAAAACACACTTACATATTTTTGACATCTTGCGAATCCTAGTGTCCAATTAATTTTCCAATAAATCTTTTAAATTGACACCCCTGCTATAAATGACCTGCGGAGATTCACCTATAATCTCTCTCAAATCACCTTTAAACACACGTGCCCATGTTACCTGTATAATGGTCTTAACCTTGCCTGCTGTGTCATTATATGGGAGTACCAAAGCACCTCTCTTATCCTTCACACTAAATTTATCATTAGCCACATCATTTGTGTTACTAATACTGACTTTTGTTAATCCTCCTTTCAGTATAGGCTGAAAAACAGTTTTCCTTTTCTCCGTCACCTCATTACATATTTTAAGTAATATATCAAGAGGATACCCTCTCTCATGCAACATATCCATCAATTTAGCCATTTCAGTGTAACAATTCTCATCTTTACTAACTAACCTAGACAGTCTCACCATCTGCCCTTTCATAATATTTATCTTCTGGAAATATGGGTAACGACTTTTAAAATGTAAAAAAGAGTTGGAATAAGTTTTTTTCCGGTAAATACTAGAGTTTAATACACCATCTTCCTTATGTAATAAAATATCTAGAAATTCACACTTATTCTCATACACATTACTAGTAAATTTCAAAAATGTTGTCTGGCTAGAGATAATTGTGAATATGCTGAAAATCGGGTTTATTCACATTTTAAGATGAACTGGAATAATAATAAAAGAATTAATGGACAAAGACAGGGGTTTGATAACAATAGGCCCCAACCTGTTAATGTGAACGGAGGGGAAAAATACTACTACTAACAGGGCAAACAATAGGCCTTTTTTAGAGCAACAGCCCTTGAGACGTTCAGATCGGCTAAGGAACCGATACCAGGGCCAACAGCAGCAGGCGTTCAATGGGGGGGATGGAGAGAGGACAAACGAATCAATGGAGGAGAGTGGAGAGGACTTTGGGTCCCGACAGGTACAATTAACACTTGGGCAACAGCCTCAATCAGACTTAATAGATGTTATTCTGTCTATTTTGAGTGACTTTACACTGGAGAATGTTGTAGAGAGTGATGAACAAGACAATGACAGTGAGGCTATTAAATTAATGGAGGGGGAAGGAAATGATTCCAGGTCCCAACAGGGACAAGTATTATTTGAGCAACAGTCTCAGCTGGACATATCAGACGGCAGTCCGTCAAACTTGATTGATTTTATGTTGGACAATTTTGTAGGCATTGATGAACTGGACAATGACAATGAGAATTTATGTGACATAGTTAGAGCGAATGTAGAGGGTGATGATTGTCTAATGCATGAGCGTAAGTACAAACTGTAATGGATGGTGGTTTTTCAATTTACAATTTTACTGACTTGGAATTGTCACGTGATTATTTTTCCCTATTCAAAAAAGGTTTTTCATTTGTTCCCACGTTTTACTATAAGATAGGCAGAATATTAATTAATTTGAAGTTATATACGAGACAATTAAATTTAAAAATATTTTTGCAAACAACCGCAGTCCTCGTACTGATAGGAATTTTTCAGTCAGAAGAAGTAGTACATTCATTCCCCCTAACATCTCCATGGTGTTTGTATTTGAACAGTTATGTGAAACACAAATACGGAGATGTGTGTTGGCAGAGAAAGGTTTGGTTTATAATTTGACAATGGGGGGAAAGATTTTCTTTAAAAGAATTCACCACTGGTAACCAATATCAAGTCATGAAACCTGACAAAGGAGGTGGGGTTGTCATTATGTCTAACACTGATTAAGATGTTGGGGTTATTAAATGATTGTGAAACATATGAAAGGGTGTCTAAGTATGAAGTATATAGAGCATATACTAAAATAGACTGGCAGTTGCCTGAACTTTTGATGGAGGGGATGATTACCAAAGATGAATTTCATTATTTGATGGTGGATACACCGATTATGCCATCCATCTTTGGCATCCTCAAGATCCATAAAGACATGAAGGAACCACTTTTTAGACCAATAGTTTTGGCTAGAGGATCAAAAACTGAAGCTATTGCATCTTTTGCTGACTTTAGTTGTAAAAATGTGTTAGGTAAGTTACCACACATTCTTAGGGACTCTTGGCACTGTTTAGATTTAATTAGAGAATTAAATGTCAGCAAAGAATTTTTAATGTTAACTGTGGATGTGATTAATTTATTTTCTATAATACCGCACAATGTTGGATTAGAACTTTTTGAAAACTGTCTGTCACGACATAGTGAACTGCACAATGTGAAGCGGGGACTACTAGTAGAGCTCATGGAAGTGCTCTTATCAAATAATTGTATTATGTTTGATGGAGAGTATTTTAAACACATTACAGGTGTAGCTATGGGTGCTAAATGTGCACCCATTTATGAAAATCTAGTTTTAGCAGAATGGGAGACACAATTTGTTTTTTCTTCAAGTTTTATGTCAAATATAGTGTTATACTTGCACTTTTTAGATGATATCCTGATATTTTGGAAAGGGTCTCTGGTTGAGGTTCAGGATTTTATTGAGTATCTAGGCAGTACAACAACATTTTTGAAATTTACTAGTAATGTGTATGAGAATAAGTGTGAATTTTTAGATATTTTATTATATAAGGAAGATGGTGTATTAAACTCTAGTATTTATTTAGTATTATGTTGCCATATGTATGAGCTGTCCCACATTTTACATAGGGAAGATTATACAAAAGTTAAGGTTAAGTATTTCAGAGCATGTAAGGGACATCAACAATAAAAAAATAGTGAGGTCCCTGTATACACACAGTCTAAAGTGTCAGAATTTCAAAAAAAATGTTTGTTTTTTGTGATTGATCGAATTCCTCAAAATGATAAGGGGTGGTGACTATAAGATTTTATTGGAAGCAAACGAGTGTTTATGGCAGTTGAGATTGGATGCCTCTAACCCCACAGGTATCAATGAATTCATTTCCTTATCTAGTATTCTAAAACATAGATCTCATTTTATTTAACTCAATTTTAATGTGTTTTTTATCATATGTACAGTTATTTAAGGTCACACATTATATGAATGTTTTTATTAATGTATTTAGAAGTATATTATATTGTAAATGGTGTTATGTATTGTTTTAAGCATTTAAATAATTAATGTATTGAATTACTTGATTGGACAGTATTAAGTGAGGGATGGTGTTGTAATTGTATTAAAAGGATGAATTGGGAAGTATGCGTTACTCTGATGATGCCCAGTGGAAGTTAATGGGTGAAAGTCATTTTTTGTTATTTCTTCAACACTTCAATAAACAGTGAATGGTTTTGGGACTTGTCGGTTTATTTTGAATTATGACATAGTTTTGCTGCTTTGTGATAATTCATCTCTTAAGTGACAACTGTTTTATTAAGGTACTTTTAGTTCCATGCAGAATTTTAGCTTTTTTACATGAAAGAAAATAAATAAAGTAATAAATTCCTACCTTCTGAAATATTTTACTTCAGCTTTAGCAGGACAAGATGTTTGATGAATTATTTAGCAATGTCCCAGTGAGTTGGAAATAGTAGATTTTGTAAAACATTGGTGTTACAAAAAGCCTGAGGGAAATGTTAAATAAGTTGAAAGTATGGTAAACACTGGAGTACCACAGTTACTATTATGACCTGTCATTTTCACTGTTTGTATAGCTGAAACCTAAAAATGTTGAAAGGAAAATGTTTTTGCTGAGTATATGATGGTATGCAAGAAGGTGAGTTGGTAATAAGATGAAGCAAGGATGACACCAGAGCTTGGTAAGGGGCAAAGAATTGTTTGAAACATGGCTGTTTTAATTTGATGCAAAGCAAGAAAATAATGCATATGGGATGGAATAATCCATGGAAGATGTGCAAGGCAGGGGAATGAAGCAATATGAAAGAACAGTACTAGAGAAAGACATACAGGCAGATGACTTGAACATAAGAATCAATGTAACATGACAGCAAGAATGGATTCCTGAAACATATTGGTAGAGATACCACCTATGAAAACAAAAAACTGTTGTCCTTTTAGACTGTTGCTAAGATGTATGGTAAATAATTATGCTGTCCTGTATGCCCCATCTTTATATCTTCACAAGGAGATGGTAATATTTCACAGGAGACAACTTAAACTTTACTTTCTTCACCTGAAGCGTGATAAAGACAGTGCAGAATAGGTTTTCTATGTACAGTTTTGGTGACAGTGAGTTATATGTGTCTGGGGGATGATGTTACAGAAGCACAAAAAGATGAGGCAGTAGTAAAATAGAAGGGCGGATGCTCAAAGTTCACACATGAAAGTGCTTATTTTAACAGAACAGTCTTCCCAAAGAAGTTGTAACAGAAGAATAGTTAATGAACTGAGGAATGCATGGAACAGATATAACACAGGCCTTTAAAGGACTTGAAAAAAAATCCTGTTTAACTGGGTTCACAAATGAGAAAATCAGTTGACCAGGTGGATACTAGAAGTTCATCATCCCATAGTTTTTTACACATCTAGTCAATTTAATGAACTGCGGTAGCAGAAATATGTAGTTCCTACCTGAAGATTAACGTGCCAGTGAATGCAGAAGCACCTTTCAGAAGGAAGTTACTAATTTGGCATACTTTATTCAAGAGATGCCTGAAAACAAAAACATTGAAAACTAGAGGAGAGATTAATGGAAAGAGTTGAGAACAATTATGATTATAAAACATTGTCTAAACAATACTTGGTGGTCTTTTAAAAATTTTTTTAGCAAACAGTTCATTGAATATATGATTGTTGTAAATCAATAAGATACTTTTGTCATATCAGCCAGGGGTCTTACTGAAAAAGGCCATTTGGTTGAATACAGATATGCGCTATTAGCCTAGGTGGTTGATCAAGGACTTACAATTCTGGTCAGGGCTAGATGTATGGTTAGGGAGTGGATAAAATATTCTCTCCACTATTTTTGGTGCTGTGTAAAGTCACTGGAAGAATTGGATATGCAGAGCAAGGTCACTACTCTGAGCTGATTTTTTGGGCTGTGGTGGGGGTGTTGCAGTAAGTGAGTAGGACCAGAGAGTACTGCCGTAGGTGACTGGGAAATTCACAGTTATACTAGTATAAAGAAGGTGATGGATATTTTTGCTGTATCTTAAGGCTAGTGATTGTACTACTACTACTGCCTATGTATAAAACAGTGTAGTGAGCATCTCAAATCAGAGGGACATGTCATTTTTTTCCACTGCCATCCAAGTCCAACATAAAACATAAAGTGATTGACTAATAGCTGTAGAGGTACCTGCACTACATGCTTCACGCATAGTTCTGCCAGAAAAAAATAAAAGATGTATGAAATCATTTCTTCTGAAAAGAGATTTTCTGCAGTTTTTCATGTGATGATGTTACACTAAATCTGCTGCTGTGACATGTTAATGACTAGATAAGGATTCTGTTTTAGCTGTCACATTTATCAGTGCCAGTGGCAGTTGTGATGCCTCATTTTTTTCGATTTTCTTGTGAAGGACAAGTTAACAAGTTAGGGGAGAAAGAAAAAAAGATGTACTATAGTGATGTTAGACTGAGCCATTATGTACTGTGTGTTAGACATTGGCAACTTAAATGTCATGTATAGGTAAGATGCAACATATCTTGAGAAATCTGCCACCGTCACAAAACAGAATAGATTCTATAAAACTGTCATATCAGTTTTTGCAGTGACTTAAAAAATGGTAATATTCTAGCCAGTATCCAGTGTATATGTGGCAGAAGCTGAATGTTTTGTATGGATCAAACAAGTTTTAAAGTATGTTATGTGCTCCCATCCAAAGGCTGTTATGTGATCTATTATTACTAATGAAAATGCTCAAAAAATTAATTTATGGTTTTGGTTCATGTATTGATAATACAGCTACTGAGATTTATTTTAGTCAGCTGATGGCAGAGCTGGATCATGGCCAGATGTGCCCTAGGCAGGGTAGTGGACTGCCTCACCAGGCTATACCTATATCCCATTACTTGCCTCGATTGGAAGAACAAATGCTCAAGCGTGTCAATATACATACTATTTTCATTTTCACCTTTACAGTAATCATGGATGTGTATCTAATTTAGAACTTTTAATTTAAAACTTTATATTTATATGTAAATTATCTGTGAACCTACTTTGCACCCACCTACCTACCTCTTAATTGCAATTTGAGCATTTTCTGCCCTTCCTAGTTCCATCCCTCACCTTTTTTTTTCGAATTTCTAAACAATAATCGCATATGTTATCTATTTGACAAGATCATTAATACACCTGTTAAAATGCGCAATATCTACTAATGCATAAATATCTTTTATACTGAAACAGTTGCCTTTGTTTCATATGAATGTCATCTAATTAGCAAATGAATGTGTAACTATTAATTTAAATTAAAAACTCAAAACTGACCAAACAACAGGTAAAATAAAAACCTCTGTTCACAAAAACGTGTGACATAGTGACCAGGACAGTAACAACCAAATAAAGTGAAATAACAGACCAGGGATTTAGCGCTTTCATTCCAGTTTTATTGTACTTAATGTTTGTTCATGTACATTACTAAATGTCTGTTAAAAATGTTTGTAATATGTTGGAGCTTTTATGATGCAAACTGAGGTACAAAAAATAGGCAAGAGAGGGCTGGAATTTATTGGAGAAAACTGGCAAAGGAACCAGTGTACTGGGAGCACATAACTAGAGAGGGGAATGTAATAGAGTAGGATGAGGTCAGGAAGAAGTGTGGACTGCAGGTAAGAAGCTGCCTTCCATATCAGGGTTTGATGCCAGAGTATAGGCAAAGAGAAATGGATAGGGGAGTCCTAAGTGAAAGATCTACTCTGGTATTATTTAGTTGAATCTAGAAAATAAGCTGCTGTTAAAAAGAAGATAATTAGTAGGGCATATAAAATATTACATTATAACTATAGGAATCAATCAGAGGAGATAGAAAAGATTGGGAAGTGAGACTGGAAACCAGTTTACAAGGGAACAATAGGAGGACATATAAATATGTCTCCCAAGTATGCAACAAAGTCCAGAAGGTTTAGAATTTTTTTCTTAGACGTTTTTGCATAGGTATTTGTATAACCCAAGCAGACGTCAAAGAAGTTTTCCTCAGGTAGAGAGAAAATGGTGGAGGTGTGATGGGGAAGCAAGAGGTAACTGGCAACATGTTTATTTGGGTGTGAAATGAGTTGTCAGATTTTAAAACTTCCCTACAGAGTACTTCATCAGAAATATTGGGGGAGCAAATGGCTGTAACCAAGGACGTGATTCTTTTCAGCTGGAGCACAGGATCTGAATTGGCTAGACATAGTAGGTCCTTATTAAATTTAATTCTTTGATTGCCAAAAAAGCAGCCACTAGAAAAATAGAAATTAAAATCTAAACTAACTGTATTTTGAAGTATTGAATATTGTAAAAGAGATAACAGAACTGGAAGAGGTAGCTTTAGAAAAGGGAAGGAGCAAATTACATAGAAGTAAATGGAAACTGTGAGAACAAATACATGTATAATAATGGTCAGGAGGAGTGAGTTTTAAGAGAAGGCAGGAATTGAGTGATTTATGTAATGTTGGACTAAAAGACAGTTGGTATAAATAAAAAAAGTGATGTGTAATGTGTGTAAATGAAAAAAAATTAAAATATGGTTTGCTTTCTTTTCTGTTAATGTATGTGTGCCTGTGTCTTAAGTGATTTGATTTAAAACCTTTATTCCAATTTTTTTTTTCACAAAACACCGGCAGCCATTTTCTAAACAAAACAAAATACTCTCAGATAGAAAACAGACTTAGCATGAGAAATGGTAAACTTCTTTTTCCTTAAAACTCACAGTTACTATCTGATAATCCATCATCATCTTCTTTCGGCTGTTCCCGTTAGGGGTCGCCTCAGCGGATCACCTGTTTCCATTTCTTCCTGTCTTCTGCATTTTGTTCTGTCACACCAACCACCTGCATGTCCTCTCTCACCACATCCATAAACCTTATCTTAGGCCTTCCTCTTTTCCTGTTACCTGGTAGCTTCATCCTTAGCATCTTTTTCCCAATATACTCAGCATCCCTCCTCAGCACATGCCTAAACCAACATAATCTTGCCTCTCTGGCTTTGTCTCCAAACCTTCCAACCTGGGCTGAACCTCTAATATACTTATTCATAATCCTGTCCACCCTCGTCACACCCAGTGCAAATCTTAACATCTTTAACTCTGCCACATCCAGCTCAAACTCCTGCCTTTTTGTCAGTGCCACTGTCTCCAACCCATATAACATAGCTGGTCTCAATACCCTCTTGTAGACCTTCCCTTTCACTCTTACAGGTACTCGTCTGTCACAAATAACTCCTGACACTCTTCTCCACCCACTCCATCCTGCCTGTACTCTCTTCTTTACCTCTCTTCCACACTCACCGTTACTCTGAACTGTTGACCCCAAGTATTTAAACTCATCCACCTTCGCCACCTCTACTCCTTGCATTGTCACCATTCTTCCATCCTCCCTCTCATTCACACACATATATTCTTAGTCCTGCTGACCTTCATTCCTCTTCTCTCTAGAGCATATCTCCATCTCTCCAGTGTCTCCTCCACCTGTTCCCTACTCTGACTACAGATCACAGTGTCATCTGCAAACATCATAGTCCATGGGGACTCCTGTCTGATCTTGTCTGTCAACCTGTCCATCACCATTGCAAATAAGAAAGGGCTCAGAGCTGATCCTTGATGTAACCCCACCTCCACCTTAAACGCATCCGTCACTCCCACCGCAGACCTTACCACTGTCACACTATGCTCGTACATATCCTGTACCACTCTTACATACTTCTTTGACACTCCTGACCTCCTCATACAATACCACAACTCCTCTCAAGGCACCCTGTCATATGCTTTCTCTAAGTCTACAAAAACACAATGCAACTCCTTCTGACATTCTCTGTACTTCTCCATCAACACTCTCAGAGCAAGTATCTGATAATCCAATAAACTAAAAGAGATGTGCTGTGATTCATATTCAGACAGTATTTGGTTAAGTACTAATTAGCAGCTATATGAAGGATGCAGGAATTCAAAAAAATTCAAAAGATAAATATGCAAGATATTTGCTAACAGCCTCATGTAGCCCACTGGACACAAGTATCCCTTTTCAGGAGTAACCCAGGAGTACTGTGAGATGAAGTAACTTGGTCAGAGCTACAAAGACAGCAAATAAATGCCAAGGGAAATCAAATCCTGTTCTACATGAAGCAGCTGTTTTTAGCAGCTCATAGCCCTGCTCATGTGCACCAAGTGCTAGATAGAGTGTGTAGCCCAAGCACAAGGCATTTCACATCTGTGTGCATGCAAAAAATAAGCAAAATTAAAAATGTATTCGTAGTTCAGAAAGACTTCATGCTGTCCAATTTATTCACACTTAAACATATTGTCAAAGTTCAACAGAAGAAGGAAACCAAGGATCATATTGTAAGAAAATGTCTCATATGGTGATGCTTTTGTTTACTACAGTCAGTTTCCTTCCTGTACACCATAACTATCTGGCAGTCCAGGGGACCATTGAGGATCCTAGGCCAAATTTCCAGCTGTCCCAACGCATTGCCTGGTTAAGTGATTGGCTCATTGTTAGGGCATAAATATGAGGGAAACTCAAAGGTGTTTTGCAAACTTGGAAACAGATAAACAGAGTGGCAGTTAATGTGGAGGACTAAGTCTACTACTATCTGTACTTAAGATACAGAGCTTGTCTCTGTCAAGTCACTTAATCAGACAGGGGGCATTCTACATACAAACACACACATGTGTGCACACAAAAGACTGTGATTAGATAACTGCTGTTGAACCTGTTGTACAAGAAGTCTACTGCAGCTAAAAGACTGTGTTTTTGATTTGAGCTCCAGGAAGTATCGGTCATTGTTTTAAAATCTGAGCCAATGAGAGGTGCCTTTTCTGAGAAGTAGTTTAATGCATCCAGTCAGAGAAGTACTTTGCCAGGTGCAGCGATGAGAGCAGTAGTTTGCTTTTTAAGCAGCAAAGGTTCAGTGATTTATATCAAGGAATTGCCGGGTAGATTAGTAAATGCCTCCCCCCAGCCAGTACCGAGCCCTTGGCATCTGTCTAGGTTGCCTTGTGCTGTATCTGGCCCTGGCTGATGAGTTTGTAATGTCAGACTAGAAGATGAATACTCTTTACACGTGTCTTTTGTAAATGTATGGAATGTATAAAAGAGATTTTTTCAACTCATACAATGCTCTTTTATGTGTAAGAAGAGCAAAAGTTTAATAACATTAATGACACACCCTTTAGTTATATGTTAGGGTGTAGAAGTGACATAGAGTTTCAAGTAGTTTATAAACTATTGCTAGTTCAAGCATGTCTGCTAGTCTGTGAGTATTTTAATAAGCATACAAGTGAATCTGGGTCTGCAGGGCAAGAGAAACCATCTTTCTAAATACTCAGAATAAAGGAATAACATTTGCTAAGTTATACTTATACCTAAACATCATCAGATAATATTCAAAACAGAAAGTCCTTTTCAAAACATTAAGATACTGCAAGTGATTGTCAGAATTAGTGTAAAGAGCAGCAATTAATTCAGTTTGTGATGCAGCTTATATGAATAGTATCTGCTTAATATGGAACCCAATAAATACAGTTCCGCTGCATTGTCTAATAATAGTATATGTTTTAATGCTGATTTTAAAACTGTAAAGCTACAGAATTAATTAGTAGGCCTAAAACAGCAGGTATATGAACAAAGCAATATATTTAAATCCAGCTATTTTAATGAATTTCTGTAGCTGCATAACCTAATATTTTCTACTGTTGTATTTAGTTCCAACAATGCAGTTCATATCAGCTCCTTCTTAAATAACATAAGTAAAGCAGTTTAACAGAGTCATTATTTCCATTGGATAACAAGTTACGAAGTAATTCTTAGGCTATTGATCTGTGAGGATCTTAAGAAGCCTAACCTAACATTCCAGTGGTAGTTTTAGCCCTTATATTTTGCATACAGATAAGCCAGAGATAGGCAAAACAAGGATTTGTTGAGGGCATTTGTAAGTTTCCCCTCTCCATAAGATAGAGGGGAGGTAAACTGGGAATTAATTTGTGGTTGTCCTTCCATTTGTCCAAATTACATTTGAATAGAGTAAGAAAACTGCTTTGCTTTATGTGGAGTGGAAGATGATTACATAGAAGTAGTATTTATGGTGTTACAAACCTATCCCTCAAATATGCTTTGTTATTTTGCAAAAGATATTGAGATCACTTGAATGAGTCTTTATAATACTTTAGAACTTACTAATGTGCAGTAGGTCTGACAGAACAGAGTCTGTTAAAGGTCTATATATGCAAGATAGAGATCTCCTCATAGTGTCATGTATTATACTGACAAGAGGGATAAGGCTTTTAGAGGGTCTGGATAGTTTTTATGATTTGGGCCCTTGATTTTTTTAGTGGTAAAGCTCTGTGTTGCTCTAATTATGACAAATATTTGTTCAGGTGTATACTGAAAGTAATGTTATACTAAATGATCAGATGCAATATCTTTAGATATAAGTTGTGCAATGAAAATGACTTCCTTATAGCAGCATATACATGGTAATCAAAGGATAGCTCATTGTCAATGTAAGTTCCCAGATCCCTAACTGTGGGCTCAAATTTTAGGGTATGTTTCTCAGTGTGATCATTATGGTGGAGGGGGGGAGTCAAGCTTGCAGAAGGATACAGTTATATACTTCATAGCATGCAGTTGTAGTCCATGATTTTGAAACCAGTTTGTAGTATCTGTGTGTCCTCTGGAGAGTTTATGATGACACCAAGTTTGCAGTCATCTGTAAATTTGGTCAGCCACAGTCGCTTAACATTAGCTTTGACCTCCGAGATGTAGATGTCAAAGAGGAGTGACCCAAGGACTGAACCCTGGGGTACACCGCTAGTGATGGGTCTTTTAGGGTAGGCATAACTAGCACCTGCCATAACTTTCTAGGTTCTCTGTGTGAGCCAGTTTGCTATACATCTAGTTACATAGAGATTGGCATTTAACTGGGAGAGTTATGTATGATACCTGAGTGTGAGATGGTATCAAACACCTTTGCAAGGTCTAGATATGTGGTTTGCAGTTTTGTCTTCATCCAATGTTCACTAACTTTTTTAAAGAAGTTAACCAGGTTAAATAGGCAGGATCTATCCTTGATTAATCTGAACTGGGTTGGGTCAAGGGATGTAGATTACTAAATTCTTATTTATTAATTCCATAATGATCCTTTCTGGGCCCCTGGCAGGCAGGTAGCCATGATGCTGTTCTTGCTCAGCCTACTGAGTGGGGCATCTATGTGCCAAAGACTAGAATGTCCTATGACTAAAATATTGTGTTGTGTGGTGGTTTGCCTTATGGGCTTAGAGGCTGAGGCACCTTGTGATGCTCTAGAGGTTGCTGAGATGGGTCTACTTCACGTTGTCGAAGGTCGACAGTATTGAAGCTGATATTGTTGGCACCAGATTAGCGAAAGCAAAAAACATCGAACGTTTAAATGGAAATCTCTGTAAGGGGAGATTTCCGTTTAGTTCAATGTAGTGCAGCCTCGTAGTTGGTATATTTAAGTAGGGGAGGGGGGGGCGCAGTCCCTCAGATGGGGGTGCAGCGGGGCTTGCCCCCCCTGCTTGCAAAGGTAAGTTTTTATTTATTTTTGATTTTTGACATTTTTTTTATCTTTTGATTTTTCAGAATTCGATGATATGGTGTCGACCATATCAGATTCGATATTCTGAAACTTCAATAAGATAATATAAGCACGCTGAGACTATTTCTTTTGTGTGATACATCTGGGAGGCCTTTAATCTTTTGAAAGATTACATTTAAGAGCCTTAACATATGTGATCTGTGTGGGTGATCACACTGTGTGTAGAGTGTGTGTGTGTGTGTGTGTGTGTGTGTGTGTGTGTGTGTGTGTGTGTGTGTGTGTGTGTGTGTGTGTGTGTGTGTTTGTGTGTGTGTGTGTGTGTTTGTGTGTGTGTGTGTGTGAGCGTCTGTGTTTTACTGACAGTCTATTGTTTGGTGAGAGTCTTGCCTCCATTGATATTGTTTAATTAAATCTCTCACATACAATATTAGTATTACTGGGTGGTTGTCAGGAAGCATGAATTAATTGCTAAATTGCTTCATGATGCCCAGATCCACCAAGCTGGTTGCAGAGATAGTAGGAAAGTACAAATTCATGGTTACTTGTGGTTGGTACAAGAGGGGTTAATGGATGGCTACTAGTCTGCTACTTGTATTTGCAGGGCTGTGCTCTTCAATGCGAAAGCCAGTTGCCCCTTGCAAATCTAGGTACCGGCAAGTTTTTTGAGTAGTCTTTTATAGGGAAAATTTTAATTCAAAGTATTTGTGATTATACAGTGAAGCATATGGCATCTCGCATATTCAAACTCAACTAAACCTAAATAAGTCTAAATCCACTATTTTAGCACTAAAACAGTGCAAACAGTATCAGTACACACAATAGTAAGGAGTTTTATCAAAGGTCTCTTACCCTGGTGAATAGCTTAAGGGGAGAGACTTCCCTAACCTTCCTATAACTCTTTATGCATATGGCATAGTTATCCTTCGATCCAGTCCCTCACATTCATGTATTTCAAACACAGTTTGTCTGATATCCACTCCCCTAATTTCCAGCTAAACAACCATAAGATACTCCTAAACCCCTCCAAAATAAAAAAAAAACATATTTGGAACAGGGTCTATAAAATTTAATCGAAATACGTATTCACTGAACACTAATCAGTGAAATTAAATTCTGTGAATTCCGGACTTTTTCCCAGGGTAAGGAAGCACTTGGTCATCACTGCAACTTTTTCCTTTTCACCACTGTAGTGCGATCTCATATATATATATATATATATATATATATATATATATATATATATATATATGAATGTAAAAAATATATAGTACATATAGTATATACCTAATGCACTGAACCACGGCAATGAGTAACTTAATAAAATACTTTAATGAACACACTGTAACAAACAGTAATGGTGAGCGCTTTTGCAGTCAGGCTGCTTCATCAGACAATGTTCATTACACAGCTCTACCCATATATACATCACAAATAACTCTGAATGCAATTAAAAGCAATTTAAAATAAGAACAATTAAGATTTAAAAGGCCAATGTAGAATTTCAGAGAGACTGTCCTATAATGTAGTTACACATATACATATTCCCCCGGATTCACGAAAGCTTGCACGGAGTGCAAGATGAGTGTAGGAGTTCATGCCGGCAATATGTCTGCCGTGCAATCCAGGAACAGCAGTCAGGGGCGTGCACCAGAGCTGCTAAAGCTAGTCTTGCATGGACAGCATCATGGTATGCAAATTACCTAATTTGCTGGTGAAAGCCATGCAAATGAGGTAAATTTGTGATCCAGCAAACACTAACCTGTCCATGGAAGATTAGTGTTACCTGCAGAAATGTACTCTGTTGGTAACGGAGTACATTTCTGCAAATAGCTAAACGGAGCTATGACAGCTCCTAATAAAGGATGCATACAGTTGAGGAAGCATGTCAGTGGTCAAATATAAGGCCATTGGCATTGCAAAATGTTTAAAAAGATAAAAATTTTACTTTTTTTTCCTCTGATCTCTGATGTTTAAGCATAGCGCAGCACTGCACAAACGTGTGGCGCTTATAAAAACAGGAAAATAATTAAAAAAAGCCAAAAATAGGCATTTTCACTAAAAAGCTTATTCTGCCATGCAGGTGAATGGCAGGCTGAAGACAACATGGCTACTGACTAGTGGTTGGTAAGGGGGGGGGGAGCTCAGTGTGAGAGATGTAACCATGCATTACTAGGCAATCCTATGCCGATGAGGATAAGGATAGTGAATCCCAGTTTTCCCCAGCATGTGAGGCATGTCCCAAGAGTGTAAGATTAGGAGTAGGTGAATAGAAGACTAGAATATAGGTGACATCATGAGGGGGTGTGTCAGACAGGCTGTAAGCTAATTGGAGCACAGTGGCTTGTGTTTGCCCTGAGTTGCTCAGGATTGCAAAGAGGCATGCCTACAGTTGTCCAATTTGAAAACCTCAAACCCAAGGTGCACACTGTTAAAAGATAGGAAACTCCTTGCAAACATGCACACAGTGTGTGTGTGCTCGTGTGCGCGCGTTTGCGCGGCGCTGCCCCGGGTGGAAACAGAAAGGCAAAAGGAAGGAAAAGAAGTAGTAGGACGTTAACCAAGGAGAACTAGCAGAACTGCCAGGTGAAATATATCAGAATCAGCCAATTACAGAGGCAGTAGACTAGCCCAGCCCAGCCCAGCACTTTAAACTCTGCAAACACCATTCTCCCCTGTTTTTTCTCAAGAACTCTGCAACACTGCAGTATACAAAGAGGGAAAGCTTAAAAAGCTTAAGTCAGACAAAATGTTAGGGGCTGCTCTTGCTGTCATAAACCAACATGTGCAAGGTGCTGAGGGTGGTGATGTTGTGAATGCTGCAATCCACAGTGAGGAGACGGAGAAGAGTGTACAGACCCAGGGTAACCTACCAGGGGCTACATGAGCTGGAGATAGTGGAGCGCTATAGGGTGGACAGGGACCTCCTACAGCAAACTGTTGAGCTGTGCCGGCCACGCCTCACACACAGAGCCAACAGAGGAGAACCCATCCCAGTGGATACCAAGGTATGTGTTGGCCTAGGAATACTAACTACAGGTACCTTCCAAAGACCAACTGGTGATATCATGGGGATTTCACAGGCATCAGCATCCAGGATACTCCACCAGTTCCTGGATGCCATGTCAGCGACCACATATATTTCCACAATTCCCGTGAGGCATTGGCCAGCAGTATGCATCTTTTCCACCAAATAGCACAATACCCTGAGGTAGTGGGTGCAATAGACTGCATGCATATTCACATCAAAGCACCACCCAGTGAGCGGGGTAGGGCCTACATCAACCGCAAGGGCTTCCCCTCCATCAACTGCCAGTTCGTGTGCGATGCCCAGGGCATAATAATGAATGTGTGTGCTGGATGCCCTGGAAGTTTTCACAATTCCCACATTTGACATCTGACTCAGCTGTACCACTTATTTGCCAATGGGGACATTCCCTACGATCACCTAGTAGGGATGCTGGATATGCACTGGAGCCATGGCTGATGACACCCATCAGAAATGCACACCCACCTGAACAAGAACTCCATAATGAGGCACACTCACAAACAAGAATCATAACTGAGCGTGTGTTTGGGATACTGATGTCATGGTTCCGGTGCCTGGACACATCTGGTGGAGCCTTGCAGTACTCACCAACTACATGTACCCAAATTGTTGTGGTATGTGCCATGCTACACAATATGATCCTGTGGAAACAGCTGCAGCAGGAACAGCATGGGGCAGGGCCAAACAGCCCCCTACCATTGCCAAGGCCTGCAAAGGTACTGCGTGACTCGGAGGAGGAACAACCTGAGCCTGTCCCAGTAGGCAAAAGGAGGCGTGCCCAGTATGCCCTGGCCTTGGCAAAGAGGCAACGCATAGCACATACACACTGACTCAGTAGGAGCCCTGCAAATGACACCTCTCTCTGACTCGCACATACAGGAAAAGGGATGCCTAACTTGACACTACCTGTTTTCAAACATGTATACAGAGTGTACTATGTGCATCCAATATAGGCAGCCCTGCAGCACCACCTGAGGCATGAGTACCCTATTTTAAGCAATATAAAGCACTGCTAAGCACATTTTATCAGTATTGAGCATATTTAAATACAATTGCGTGTAGCCGCGCACCGCGCTAACCAGCTCAGTGTCGGGCAATGTTGGGCAAAGTCAGGCAAAGTCGAGCAAATTCAGGTAAAGTGCATTAGCCTCCTCTGTGTATTTAAAGTAATTTAAGCTCTGCATTTCTGTGGTTTCTGAAAAAAAAAATCCTTGTTTTCCCGCCTTTCTGAACTAGTGTAGTCCAGTCATCAGGCTTTGCTGAATCCAGGACTGTGGTAAAGGTTCCTGTGTTGCCCATATCATACTTGGATAGTTAGGTGGCCTCCTTGTTCACTGTGAGAGAGGGACTCTGAGCAGCCTATCTATCCCTGTAGGAGTGGTCCCAGCCCAGCAACTTGTAGCTCATTTGCCATTTTGGGCTAATTTATATCCTTTTTGATCTCCCTGGTATAAAAACCGCTTAGCGCGGTTTTGTGCACCGCGCAGCACTGTTTTCCCTTGAAACTTGAAACACTTCAACCCAGCACTAGGAATAAGGCAATTTAAGACCGACACTTACTAAAACTCACTAAAACTAGCACTAGCTTACAGCTTGCACTTCAGCCCTATACTCAAGAGGTATAAGACTCTTTACTCATCCAATCAGCAATACAGTCCCAACCATCTATTCAGGCACGTTCAAGGGACAGCTTCAGGTGTGCTCTCCGGTCCAGCTAGTGAATCTGGGCATCCTGAGGCAATGTTACAATTGCCTCATGTACACAGACAACCCCCTCCTCTTCCCAACCAACACAAACATATGTGAGAGATGCAGCTACACAGCCAAACTGGCGGCTAAGCTCTCTCAACCCACGACTGGATCAACCAGTCACAAGGAGAGGGGCAACACTAGCTCCACATTACCAGACTCACATAGACCAGCCATAGCTGCACCAGAAAACAACTCTCAGAAACACGCAAAAACATACTCGGAGGCTCTAAATAGGAACCTGCCTAAACAACAGAGACCTCCCAAGCATACACCCAAGCAACCCCCACCCCACAACAGAAACCAGGTAACACATACGTCACAACGTCAGTGTGCCAAGCAAAAACAGCCCCTAAGGCTAAATAACGCACTAGTAATCGGTGATTCTATCATCAGGCACACAGATGTCCCACTCACTAGACTGAACAAGGAGAAGGTTGCCGTAAGCTGCCTGTCGGCTGCCAGAATCCGCCACATAACACATGCACTCAGGTCACTCCACAACAAGTACAAATATGACTCTGTCATTGTACATGTTGGCGTAAATGACCTGAGACGTACCTCCCTGGACTACATGAAAAGAGACATGGAGGAGCTCTCAGACCATGTAGCCCAGGCTGGTATGACTCTGACTCTGAGTAGCATCCTGCCGACACGCAAAATGATGCCAGCATACGAAGAAAAAATGATTAGTTTCAACAATTGGTTAAACTACTGGTGGCATTCAAAGGGGATCCAGTACTTGTCAGCCTGGGACGACATGCTTGACAAGCCATGTTGCTTTGCCAGAGACGGCTTGCACCTGTCTCCCCTGGGCTTTCAAATACTGGCCAAGACTCTTGCCGCCCCAATACTGCCTTTTTTAGGCAAGGCTCAAAAGACAAACCCACCTCCATAAACAACAATAATAAACAAAAACTGAGGGTAATGCTGCTCAACGCCAGAAGTCTAAACCTCAAAATGCACGCACTCAAGGCTCTCCTTAGTATGGAAGAAATCGACGTTATGTGCAGTGACAGAAACCTGGTTCAAGGCTCCAGAGAGCACCCCAGCACTACCAGGCTATAACTCCTACCATACCTTTAGGTCCCAAAACCAGGACCGGAACACAAAAGGAGGGGGTGTGTCCATATTCATCAAGAACACCCACACCTCCATGTTAGTAGCACAGCACGCAGAATCTGAGACCATCCAAGTGCAATTGACAGCGGGTAAATTGACTGTTCAATTTATAGCTTGCTACAGATCTCCCACCTTGCCTCAGGACGCTCACGCAGCATTCCTGAGAACATTAGAAAGTGTGAAGATTCTACCCAACACCATGCTACTGGGTGCTTCAACTATCCAAACATTGATTGGGAAAACTACTCAAGCTCAAACGCCCTAGCCCAATGCTTCCTTGAGTTTATAAACTCAAACGCCCTTGAACAGCTGGTCACCACTCCCACAAGAGGTGACAACATACTGGACCTGGTCATCACCAACATGGGGAACCTATGTTCCACACCTGAGGTAAACTCGTCATTGGTAAGATCAGATCACAAACTAATCACACTGGACATCCACATCCCGACCCCCCCCCCCAGTCAAGGAAATCAAGGTAAAAAACTTCCCTAAAGCCAACTTCACACTCCTCAAGACTGAGGTGGGAAGTTTCAAAGCTCCCAGTCAAATGGAAAATGATGAGCCATCAGCAGAATCCTTTACAAGTGCATTCTATGAACACCTTCAAGAATGCATGGACCGAGCCATCCCAAGTAAAACCAAGACCAACTCCTCAAAAAAGAGGAAGCCAGTCTGGTGGACCCCGGCCATAAATAAACTTTACAACAGAAGGAGGAAACTCCTGCAAGATAGAACAAAATACCAAAATAAGAAGGCATCTCTGATTAACATCAGTAAAAAACTGCGCTCCCTCGTTAAATCATCCAGGGCCAACTTCAAAAGAAAAATAGCCAATGACTCTAAGGATAACCACAAGGCCTTCTTTAACTATGTCAAGAGTCTAGGGGCAAACTCTCAGATATGCTCCGAGCTAGTGCATAATGGCCATAAATACACTGAACCAACCGACATTGCCAACATCCTGGCTGACAAGTTCAGTGCAAACTTCACCCCTCCCTCTCCACCAAAGGGGCTAGCACCCATCCCAGAAGAATGTAGCGCTCCAGTTATCTCAGACACACAAGTAAAGACAGCCCTTGCAAAGGTCAAAAACACAGCATCAGTGGGACGAGATGCTATCCCAGGTTGTGTCTTACACGAGCTTCAAAATGAACTAATCCCCCATCTCAAATCACTATTCAAACTCAGCCTCTCTACAGGCTATGTACCCAAAGAATGGCGTACAGCAACAGTCGTACCACTCCACAAAGGTGGTGCCACAACTGACCCTGGGAACTATCGCCCTATAAGCTTGACTAGCTTGGTCTGCAAAGCCATGGAACGCATTATCATGGAGCTCATTAACAGGGACATTGGGAACCTCCAGACACTGGACCCCACCCAGTTTGGCTTTGTTAACTCATTAACCCCGAGTACCTTCTCATGGCGCCTCTGTGCTTAACACCGAGCATGCCATGAGAAGATAGTAATTTGAAGTTGTTATCCCCGAGTGCCTTCCACAAGCGTGAGAAACTGGCATCCGAATGTTTAGCTGAACTTAATGAAAAACATGCTGAAAGGGTAACTGAATGTGTAAATTACCTCATATAGTTACCATTCAGCGTGTTTTTACATTAAGGTTACATTAAAGATATTTTAGAAAATCTTGTTTAAAAGTTCGTGATAAACAAAGCGGTGGCAGCCAATCGGATTCTTGCAATCCGAGCCACCACATTCCCACCCCAACAGTAACAGAGTTTGTCACTGAAAAGCAGGCTTACCCCCATCTAATTTATCGTATCGTTGTAGGAATGTTTTCTCATAACCAGGTACAGCAAATCAGGATTAAAAACCTTCACATTATTACTGCAGTCCGGTTAATCAGTTAATAACCTTTATCACACGTGGTACAATTAATGATGAGTTAACCACGGAAATAGAAAAATGTAATGCATATACAGAACATTAGATGAAGAAATGTTAACTAATAACGTATATTACTTATTTAGGTATTTTCATTTATTAGTAGAAATCCAAAAGTTGACAAACCACATGAAACCAAGAAGCAGCAACGCCAGAAAAAACAGGAAACGGAGCAACCAGCAAAACAATGATATGAATAAAATCTGTTTATTGCGATAAAAAACAAACGTGGACACAAGCGCTTTCGCTCAGAATAATTCTGAGTTTTTTCAAGTGGTCCACTTGAAAAAGCTCAGAATTATTCTGAGCGAAAGCGCTTGTGTCTACGTTTGGTTTTTATCGCAATAAACAGATTTTATTCATATCATTGTTTTGCTGGTTGCTCCGTTTCCTGGTTTTTCTGGCGTTGCTGCTTCTTATTTTCATTTATTAACCGACTAACTGATCTGGTCCCAGAACCCTGTTGGCCACGAGCTGGGCCTTTTAGACAAATACATTGACTACTACAGACACAAGATCAACAACATTATTACAAGCAGAAGCCCTCATCCATCTCAATAAATGAATAACAACATATGTCAAAATAATAAAATAGCTAAGGACTCTAAAGACAACCATAAAGCATTCTTTAGCTATGTCAGAAACCTAGGAGGAAACTCCCAGATATGCTCAGAATTAGTTCAAAATGATGTGAAGATTACCGATCCTACAGACATTGCCAACATACTGGCTGACAGGTTCAGTGCAAACTTCTCCCCACCCTCCCCGCCTAAAGAAGAAATATCTATACCAAATGATTGTAGCCCCCCAAACATCTCAAACGCTCAGGTGAGAACTGCTCTCTCCAAGGCAAAGAACACAGCATCCATGGGACCTGATGGTGTCCCCAGCTGTGTGCTCCATGAACTCAACGAGGAATTAAACCCACAGTTAGGACAGCTGTTTAATCTTAGTCTCACCTCCGGATACGCATCAGGAGTGGCGCACAGCGACTGTGGTCCCACTCCACAAAGGTGGTGCCTCCACCGACCCTGGAAATTACCGTCCCATTAGCTTGACAAGCCTGATCTGCAAAGCCATGGAAAGGATCATAATGGATTTCATAAATAAAGACATAGGGAATTTGCAGACTTTGGATCCAACCCAGTTTGGCTTTGTCAAAGGCAGATCATGCCTTTTAAACTTGGTTGACTTTTTTGAAACAGTCACCAAGGCCATTGACGAGGGAAAGGCAGTCCATACAGCCTACCTAGACCTGGCGAAGGCTTTCGATACAATACCCCACTCGGGTATCATTGAAAAACTCATCAACTTAAATGTAAACCCATACATTACAAGATGGGTTGCAAACTGGCTGAGTGACAGAACCCACAGGGTCAGAGTTGCTGGCGCCATGTCAGACTCAAAGCCTGTCACAAGTGGTGTCCCACAGGGCTCAGTCCTGGGCCCACTCTTGTTTGGCATCTACTTTTCTGAAGTACAAGCAAACACAGGAGGGTTATGGCTGACAAAGTTCGCAGATGACTGCAAACTGGGCCGTAGTTGAGAACACATCCGACACAGATATCCTTCAGAAGGGTCTCACAGAAACGGATAACTGGTGCCAGAGCCATGGCCTCATGTTAAATGCCAAGAAATGCATAGTCATACCCTTCGGGAAAAATAAGGTTACCCCTAGCTACCATATAGGTGGCAATCCCCTGAACACAGAAGAAGTTATTAGGGACCTGGGAACCCAGGTTGACAGTAGCCTGTCATTCGACACTCATATTGCTAAAGTAGTTAGGAAGACCTTCTACATTGCCCACCTTATCATGAAGGGATTCACATCTAGATCAAGGGAAGTCATAGTCTCCCTATACTCATCACTCATCAGACCAATGATCGAGTACAATGCCCCATTCGGAATGTATCTGACCCGACACTTGCAGCAGCTGGAGAGACCACAAAAGTTCCTCACCAAAAGGATAAAGGGTCTCAAAAATCTGTCTTATGCTGCACGACTGAAAGAACTCCAGTTATATTCAGTTGCGTACTGCTTACTCAGAGGTGACCTATGCCTGACATACAAGGCCATGTCAAACCCAGATTTGATTAATATGGTTCATGTCAAAAAATCTAGATCCCTCAGAGCCACAAGGGCGGGTGACTTAAACCTCGACACGGTTATTAATAGGACGTGCTGGAGGGATAGATTCATCACCCAAAGACTCCCTATGCTGTGGAACAAAATCCCGGTTTATGTAAGGCAGAGCACCTCGCTGGCCTTGTTCAAGAGGAATCTTGACCAATGGATGGGAGATCGCAGATACACCCCAGGGGTTACCTCAGTGTCACTGCTCGACAGAGGCACAGCTAAATAATGGGCATAGTTTCTCCAAACTAAGGGGTGGTGTAAGCCACAAAACTATGGCTAGGCTTATAAATGCCCTCGGGCAGATAGCCTAGTATGAACCTATGAACCTATGAACCTTTTACAATGCTAATTAAAAGTTACACATGCTACCAGACCTTTTAATTCTACAATATGGACATTTAATGTGAGTTTTTTACCGATTGAAAGATGTTAACCAAGACACTTTATATTTGATTGTCTCGAACTACACTGAGGTACTAAGCAGGGATGTGAATTGAGGAGCCGCAGTGCAAAGCATGCTGTTGTTGTTCAAAGTATTCCGTGATAATTTCCGGTCCCCATCTATAGCAGAAATCACATAATTCTGCTTCATCGGTAAATTTAATGTGAAATACGTTACAGAACACACTTTTAATCAGCTGACAAGGAGCTAATCGTCACTATTACATTTTAACAGCCATGAAGTTTTTTTGTTAAAGAGAAAGAGTAAAACTAGACTGTACAGCCAGAAGCTGTAATTCGCACTTACTCACTCATCCTACTAACACCCAGTCAACACACTTGTTTCTTCTTGTGTTACAGGGGAGGGTAAGACAACACAATTTCCCCGGAAGTGTAAGAGAGATAAAAATCAGTATTCCGCTTTGTTGTACGATGCCTCCTCCCAAATTAATCACACCATAAAGTGCTTCATGATGCTGATGAACTAAATCTGTGCGTAACGAAAAGGTGAAAAAGAAGCGTTTGTACTGTTTTTGAATACGAAGTGTTAAACTGGTACCCTGAGAGTTACGGGGGGGGGGGGGCTAAGGGAGCTAAAGCTTTACCATTAGTGCCTACCTGTTAACTACACCGCTTTAGGCTGTGCAGTCTAGTTTTAATCTTTCTATTTAACAAAAAAACTTTGTGGCTGTTAAAATGTAATTGGATAGTGACGATCAGCTCCTTGTCAACTGAGTACATGTGATTACATTACTTAGACCCCCATCTTGGTGACTAGTCATCGGACTGCTAGAGTGTGACAAGTTGTTCAGAGTGCAACAGTCTTATGATTTTGTCGTAAATTACTTTTACATACTGAAATACATGTTAAATGTATGTGCTTTATTACTGGGGCAAAAAACTTCTAGTTGGTAATGTCAAAATGAGGTGCACGAGAAACCATATGTAATATAGTGTTAATAGAGTGTTTGTTTGTGTTTATTATGGTGCATTATTGTTATATTGTCACAGTGCAGTTATAAAGATGTTTGGATATGATGTAATGGTTACATAGATTTATACATGGTACGGAGAGGAACGTCTTTGTTTAACAAGGAGAGTGTCAGTAAAGATCTCTGATTTGTTGATCAGGGTTTTAAAGGTGGCTGTTGAATAAAAGAACATCTTATAAATTGGTTGAGGGACTTTAGGAGTGAGCTGGAGGGAGTTGTTTACACATTGTTTTATAATGTTGTCATAGGACAACATTTTAGTCATAATATCCCTGTGATCAAATGAGAGCATTTTTTTATCATTTATTGTTAATGTTTAGGTTTATTGTGGGTAACTTGATAGCGTACGCATTTTTTTATCATTTATTGCTAATGTTTAGGTTTATTGTGGGTAAATTTATAGCGTACGCAGTTTATATAAAAATTTGTGTCAAAGTGTATGCTTCAGGATTCATTGTAGTCTGTCACAATGTTTATAAGTGATGCAAGTGTTCCAAGCGGAATAGATGTTATAGTAGGGAAAGGTATGCCTTTGGACTTTTTGAGATTTGGTAATGTTGGTAATTATATTGGAGAAGGGTTTAATGCCCAAATGATAAAACGTATGACCTATACAGCACTGCTGTAACAGTAACAGGATTAAGCTCAAAACAAAGGAGATGTCTGGCTGGCATAAAGGATGAGTGTTGAATGAGTATTCATTTTTTTTTATTTCCTCCATGTATTTATAGTGTAGAATATCATGACAAAATATAAGTAATCTTCTGACAAAAATGTTAAGAAATGTGTTATTAAATTTCATCAAATCAGTATTACGTCAGTCTTCAATGTTTGTCATTTTGTGGTTCATATGGAGCTATCTGTAATAATAGCATTCTAAACTATGATTTCAAAATCTTCTTTTGTTCATTGTACTATTGGAGCTGTCTAAGTCTTAATTCCACAATGCTGTGCTTTCTGCTTGCATGTCTTGATATTTTAAATATTGTCTCTTAGTACAAAGGACACCACAGTTACTAGGTATAGCTATTGTAATATCTTGAGTGCGTGTGTGATACGGCAGATTCTGGTACCTGAGAGACAATCTTGAGTGCGTGTGTGATATGGCAGATTCCGGTACCTGAGAGACAATCTTGAGTGCATGTGTGATATGGCAGATTCTGGTATCTGACGGACAACTAACTGTGGCTTTCTCCTTATATAGCATTAGGTGTAGCAATTTCAATCAGCAGTGCTACTTTTCGTCTTTTCATGGACTACTACATCTGGTTTTCTCGCATCTATCTATGCACTGTTGGCAATGGGTGATGCCATGTGATATACACTTCAACATTTTATATAATGCTTTGTGGCTCATGTTTCCAGTGCTTTTTTCAGATACTTCATTATAATGTTTGCACAATCCCCAATGCACCAGTCTTGCCACATTATTATTTCTTTCAGTATACAGTACTGCTACCATTAGTATATTATAGCCAGCAATATGTGACTGATGTTCATCGGGTGCCCCTGCTGCAGTCATCACACTTGAGTTATCCTGCCGTCAGGCGGTCCCGCAGTCGGCCTGAGTTCCAAAGTCTTGGTCCGGCGTCGGTTGCTGTCATTGCTTCCCTGACGTCAGTGTAACAGAGGTATATACGAGGCATCCAACGCCATTTTCTTAAGTCTTTCTTGCCGCGCGGTGCCCAAAGCAGAAGCAGTTCGCAAGTGCCGGTCGGCTGACACCTGAGATTTTCAAATCGAATTTCAGTCCGAAGTCTTCAATAAAGCCAAGTACCCCGTTGGGGAACTTTTTCTTGCCTCAGTCCGATGTCAGAAAAATTCTGCAGGCCTTGGGATTCATGGCATCTTGCATACTAATACCATTTGCAAAACTCCATATGAGGAAATTACAATGGTACCCGAAAAGCGTATGGACTCAGCACAGCCACAACTTGGAAACAATGATACCACTCATTCCCTGCCTTCAACAGGAGTTTCTATGGTGGGCACAGGCATGTCACCTCAACAAGGGTCAGCCTTTCACCTTACCCACAGCCAGGCAAACTATGACAACAGATGCAGCATCGGACTATGCCTGGGGAACACACATGGCAGGACAGTGCATTCAGGAAAAGCTTACACTGCGCCCTTTGAACCAGCGTTTTCAACTGATTTAAAATTTCTTTCATGGAAAACTGCCCTGCTACTAGCAATAACTTCAGCTAGAAGAGTCTCAGAGCTAAAGGCACTAATGGCAGTGGAGCCTTTCCTCATTTTTCATCAAGACAGAGTCTCTCTACGAACTAACCCTTCCTTTACGCCAAAGGTGGTATTCAGTGGGGCCGGGCAGGGTAACACGATGAACATAGTACAGTTTTGTACCTACCATAAATGTAGATGTTAGAGTGTTCACCCTGCTGCAGTCCAGGTTACCCTCCCTCCATCCCCTCTGAACTAGCTGGACTTATCTATACCTTTCTATCCTATACAACCTCTGTGGTGTATTTGCTTGTGCCTGAAGGTATTGTTTTATTTTTATATGTACATTTTTATATAGCAAATAATATATATATATATATATATATATATATATATATATATATATATATATATATTGCCTACCTATTGGGGGCACCTGACATCTGGGGCAAGAAAAACTGAAGAAAATGGCGTTGGATGCCTCTTATATACCCCTGGCGCACTAACGTCAGGGAAGAAGCGACAGCAACTGACGCCGGACCAAGACTTTGGAACTCAGGCCGACTGCGGGACCGCCTGACGGCAGGATAACCCAAGTGTGATGACTACAGCAGGGTGAACACTCGAACATCTACATTTATGATAGGTACAAAACTGTACTTTTCCTGCCAGCACTTGGTTCTGCTAGCCATTTCTCTATGGTTTTGACCTTGTGAAGGGAGTGTGTGTGTGTGTGTGATGTACAATACCTGTAAGTACTAAAGGCTTTGGTACACTGGCTGGACATTGGTATATCTTTGGGAGGAGATCCCTTAGGTTAGGAATTCTGCAGTATTGTTATGATAAAATCTAACACAACTGTACTTTCTGTGGTGCCATGGCCTAATTCCCCTTAGTCACTATGAATACCTCTTTGTGTCTCCCTTCAAAAGTGTCCACTGACCTAGTGAGTCTAACCAAGTGCTTTGAAGGTGAAATGCACGAGAATGTTGACTTGACCACAGCATTTTCTGATGTAGACAAAGAACTGTAATACGAGTCATTCCTCATTGCTTGGTACTTTGATAACAAATAGGTGGGAGGAAGGGCTCAGTACTATTTTACTGAATTACTCAGGTGTTCTCATTACTGATAATGAGTCTGTGTTACACAACAGCTGCACAAGGTAATATAATGAATGCCTAGTCAACATGTTATGTGAAGCAATTATCACCTTTGTCTGAGCATGCATAACTTTGCAGTACTGAAAGGAAGGTCATTATAACAGTTGCAATATAGCAGTGAGTCATTATCACTTTTCTGTTAAAAATCTCAGCTGCTGTAACTGTTATTCACATAAGTAGAAGTCATTATCACTTTGATGAATGCACAAGCCAGATTGTGTTTTTTTTCTCCGCTTGTAGTCATTCTTCATCAACTAGCTATCCTCCAAAACCCCTGATGTTTTTTCTGTAGATATATATATATATATATATATATATATATATATATATATATATATATATATATCTTGGTGAGATACTTCTGTGGTCTTTCCAGCTGTTGCAGGTGCCTTGTAAGGTACATTCCAGACGGGGCATTGTACTCTATGATGGGTCTGATGAGTAGAGGGGCACAATGACCTCTTTTGATCTGGATGCATACCTTTTTGTGATTAGGTGGGCCACGTAGAAGGATTTTCTAACCACTTTGGCAATGTGATTATCAAAGGTGAGATTACTATCTACTTGGGTCCCCAGATCCCTTATTATGTCTTCCATATTTAGGGGACTACCACCTATGTGGTAGTTTGTGGGTACTTTGTTTTTTTCAAATGGGATGGCTATGCACTTTTTGGCATTTAGCTTGAGGCCATGATTTTGACACCAGGTATCCATTTCAGTGAGACCCTTTTGGAGGATGTCTGTGTCAGCCAGAGAGTCAGTTATAGCCCCTAGTTTGCAGTCATCTACGAACTTGGTCAGCCATAGTCCTCCTGTGCTTGCCTATACCTCTGAGAAGTATATGCCGAACAGGAGGGGTCCTAGGACTGAGCCCTGGGGGATGCCACTTGTAACTGGTTTAGAGTTGGACCTAGCTCCCGCAACTCTCACCATGTGGGTTCTGTCCATGAGCAAGTTGGCAACCCATCTTGTGATGTAGGGGTTTATGTTCAGGCTGGTGAGCTTGTCTATAATACCAGAATGTGGAATGGTGTTGAAGGCCTTTACAAGGTCTAGGTAGGCTGTATGTACCATCTTTCCCTCGTCTATAGCCTTGGCAACTGTCTCAAAGAAGTCCACCAGGTTTAGGAGGCATGATCTGCCCTTAACAAATGCGAACTGGGTAGGGTCTGGTGTTTGGAGGTTCCCAATGTCTCTGTTAATGAGTTCCATGATGATGCGCTCCATAGCCTTGCAGACCAAGTTAGTCAGGCTTATAGGGTGATAGTTCTCGGGGTCTGTTGTGGCTCCACCTTTGTGGAGCGGAATAACTATTGCTGTGCACCACTCTATGGGTACGTAGCCCGTGGAGAGGCTGAGTTTGAACAGGTGTTTAGGTCCTTACCTTGCTTTTTCTCTTTACATGTACCCATTCAGCAGTATGTTGGCTACACCAAGCATGTGTATATTTACAATCATATGCGTGTACATGGTAAAACAACTGCTTCTGAATGCTGTACACATGTACATATATCAGTTTTATTAGGACTCAGGTTATGGAAATTATGATTTTTCATATTTTGGTAAATAACTTTGCAAGGGAGCATGTCAGTGTGCCAAGTAATACCTAATTTTGAAAACAGTATTGATAGTTCTAACATGGGAAAAGCATGGTGTCTATATGTTGTACTCATATGCAGATATCAAAGTTTGTTTCGGACATGGGTTATGAAAATTATGATTTTATTTTTCATATTTTGGTAAATAACTTTACAAGGGAGCATCTGAATGTGCCAAGTAATACCTCATTGTGAAGACAGTATTGATAGTTCTAACATGGGAAAAGAATAGTGCCTGTCTGTTGTACTCATATGCAGATATCAAAGTTTGTTTTGGACTTAGGTTATGGAAATTATGATTTTGTTTCATATTTTGGTAAATAACTTTGCAAGGGAGCATCTGAATGTGCTAAGTAATACCTCAGTTTGAAGACAGTACTGATAGTTATAACATGGTAAAAGAATGGTGCCTGTATGTTGTACTCATGTGCAGATATCAAACTTTGTTTCGGACTTAGGTTATGGAAATTATGATTTTTGTTTCATATTTTGGTAAATAACTTTGCAAGGGAGCATCTGAATGTGCTAAGTAATATCTCATTTTGAAAAGATTATTTACAGTTCTAACATGGTAAAAGAATTGAGCCTGTATGTTGTACTCATGTGCAGGTATCAAAGTTTGTTTCGGACTTAGGTTATGGAAATTATGATTTTTTTTCATATTTTGGTAAATAGCTTGCAAGGGAGCATCTGAATGTGCCAAGTAATATCTCATTTTGAAAAGATTATTTATAGCTCTAAGATGGTAAAAGAATGGTGCCTGTATGTTGTACTCATAGGCAGATATCAAAGTTTGTTTGGAATTAGATTATGGAAATTATGATTTTTTTTCATATTTTGGTAAATAACTTTGCAAGGGTGCATGTCAGTGTGCCAAGTAATACCTTATTTTGAAGACAGTGTTACTCCTTACAACATGGTAAAAGAACTATGTCAGTGCACTCTACACATGTACAGATATCACAGTTTGTTTAGTCTTGTACGATTATGAAAATTGTACATTTACAATACTTTTCATTATTATGCCCATATCTTTGCAAGGGAGCTCGGTGATCACGCAAATGATGCATCATTTTGAAGCTGACATTCAGATGCACAACTTCTACACTGATATGTAGGCTCTGTCTGTTACAGGTGATGAGATATTATGCTTTGTTTATTAATCAAATAT
Organism: Protopterus annectens; assembly: GCF_019279795.1. Taxonomy (NCBI): domain Eukaryota; kingdom Metazoa; phylum Chordata; order Ceratodontiformes; family Protopteridae; genus Protopterus; species Protopterus annectens. The sequence continues at coordinate 1,563,894,946 of NC_056741.1, forward strand.
GAAAAATAATATATTAATCATATTTATGTGAATATCTACAGAAAGGAATATCACACAGTAATGGTTAAGGTATCATTTTAAAGCTGACATTCATATTAGCAAATTACATTCAAATTGTATGGGTCTGCATGGGACATTGACCAAGATATTGTGCTTTGTTTTTCCAAAAAGGTAAAAAATATGCACAATATCAGCATTCCTTGCCAAATATTTAATAATGACTTTGATATACACTGTCAACATTTACACTGTTGAAAAGGTCAGTGTCTGCTGAACAACTTCCGCATTTACATTTTTAGTCTAGCTCTTACAGTTAAAGAGTTATGAACATTTGTTTTCTGTATGGATTTACAAATGGATTTTCTGAAAATGAGCTCAGGCTGCACTGCTATTCCTATGGTGGAATTAAGCAGGCATCCTTTCCTGAGCTGCTCCAGAGTGAATGCGTTAAAGGCAAATATTGCCTCCTGAACTTGGTCGACTTCTTTGAAACAGTCACCAAGGCCATAGATGAAGGGAAGGTGGTCCACACAGCATATCTGGACCTCGCTATGCTCAACACCATCCCACACTCAGGAATCATAGACAAACTCACCAGCTTAAATATTAACCACTATGTCACGAGATGGGTTGCCAGTTGGCTCTCAGACAGAACCTACACTGCAAGAATGGCAGGTGCTATGTCTGACTCTAAACCAGTCACAAGCGGAGTCCCACAGGGCTCAGTCCTGGGACCCCTCCTGTTCGGTATATATTTCTCCAAAGTACAGGAAAAGGCGGAGGGACTGTGGCTAACCAAGTTCGCAGATAACTGTAAATTGGGTGCAATAATTGACTCTCCAGCTGACACAGACATCCTGCAAAAGGGTCTCACAGAGACAAACACCTGTTGTCAAAGTCACGGCCTCAAGCTAAATGCCAAAAAATGCATAGTAATCCCATTTGGGAAAAACAAAGTACCTACAAACTACCACATAGATGGGAATCCACTAAGTACAGAAGAAGTAATTAGGGACCTGGGTACCCAAGTAGATAGCATGCTCTCCTTTGATAACCACATAGCCAAAACGGTCAGGAAATCCTTCTATGTGGCACACTTGATCACAAAGGATTTCTCATCCAGATCCAAGGAGGTGATTGTGCCCCTTTACTCCTCAGTCATTAGTCCCATAATAGAGTACAGTGCCCCATTTGGGATGTACCTCACTAGACACCTGCAACAACTAGAAAGACCACAGAAGTACCTCACTAAGAAGATTAAGGGCCTTAAACAATTACCCTATGAAGCACGACTAAAAAAGCTCCAGCTCTTCTCAGTCGCTTACTGTCTTCTCAGAGGTGACCTATGTCTGACCTATAGGGCCATGTCATACCCTGAACTAATGGACATGCTTCACCTCAAAAAAACAAGATCCCTCAGAATCACTCGTTCTAGCAACTTGAACCTATGTACAACAATAAACAGGACATGCTGGAGGGATAGATTCCTGTCCCAGCGACTCCCCTCACTCTGGAATAGAATCCCAGTCCATATTCGACAGAGCTCCTCTCTGACCCTTTTCAAGAGAAATATTGATGAGTGGATGGGTAATCGTAAGTTCTACCCTGGGATCACTTCAGGAGCCCTGTTGACAGAGGCCCAGGTTACTAATCTAATGGGGAGGCGAAAGCCTTCACTCTGTGGCTAGGCTTATAAATGCCCATGGGCAGATAGCCTAGTACTTACCTATGAACCTATGAACCTAAACACGCTCACACCTGCTTTATTGTTCCTTAACCAGTCAGGTCTGCCCAGCAGGAAAATAAAAAGCAGTGACAGGGCTCGAACTCAGGATATTGTGCACTATAGTCATAGTACTGAACCACTAAGTCACGATAGCATTTTACTGGCACAGACACAACTTAAGTCACTCACACATACCAGTTGGGGGGGGGGGGGTCACATACCTAACAGTCACAACCAGCAGGACAGTTGTAGACAAACGCTAACACAAACAAATGCTGTATCATGCCGTCTGAAGAGGCATATGGGTAACCTCCCCCTAGGCTTTATGCAGACAGATAACAGCAGGCCAGGCAGTGTGATGTGGGTTGGGTAGGCTATGAAGTCACAAACTTATATGCGTGTAATTGGAAGCTAAGGTCTGTAGTACAGTGGTATGCCTCAAGCCAGTACGATAGGCAACAGTACAGACTGAAATGGAGTACCTGACATAACAGTGCAGGCCTAGCAAATGTGTATAAGTGTCAGGTGTACCCCTCGTCGTATGTACATCCACAGTAACAATCAGGTGTGCCCCCCCGGGTAGAAATGTACAAATAATAGATGTCCCCCCTGTATATAGAAATGTTGATAAGTCTATGCAAATTGACTCATGGAAGCCCTGCAGGCACAGCGTGCTTCCTGTTGATGTACAACACAAAGGTGAGCCCCGAAGTAAAAACCAACTTGATTTTTCACACACATATAGTGTATATGCCCATAGTGGGCATGCTCACACACTTAAACAAATTTAGCAAATGTCAGTCAACAACATACTGAAAGGTCATACTGGGCATGCTTACACACTTAGGCCATGTCTGAGTACAGCAGTGGGCCACACATATCTGGCAGTTGCAGTTCTTACTCCAGACACTTGTCACTATTCACCAATCCTGCCTTGCACACACAGTGATATGAAAACAGACCCATATAATATATTGGACCCCTGTCGTAATCAAACTATGTAATACAAGTACTTAAGTTGTTCAAAGAAAGTTAAAATCCAAAGAAGATCAATAAATCTCCAGTCATTATCATCAAGAAACAATGAGCATTCCTAACATTATCCAAGACAAGCTTTGCCAAAAATATTGCCAAAGATTCCATAGAGAACCATGAAGCTTTCTTTAGGTATGTCATAAATATCAATGTAAACTCATATATGTTCTGAGTTAGTGCAAAGGGTAAATGAATACATGTACATGACTGACATTGCCAACATCTTGTCAGACAGGTTCATACATATTTACCCCCTCTCACTGACAAAAGGGCCCATTACCATACCTGGAGATTGCAAAAACACAGAAATCACATATACAGTGGTTAAACTGCTCTATCCAAACCTAAAAACACAGCGTCTATGGGATGGCATGGTGTCCCTGGCTGTGTCATATGTGAACTCCAAAACAAACAGACCCTGCACCTGAACAGTCTGTTGAGACTCACCCTCTGTACAGGATATGAAACTGTTGAATGGGTTACAGCAACGTTTGGCACACTCCACAAGTGTTGGTGTACAACAGACCATGGGAACTATTGTCTTATAAGCCTGATCTGCAAGGCCATGGAGTCCATCATTATGGAACTCATAAACAGATCTATTGGGAGCCTACAAACACCCAACCCTGCCCATTTTGGTTTGGTCAGGGGCAGATCATGGTCCCTAAACCTGCTAGACAGTTTTCAAGGCAGTTACCCAGGACATACATCAATGAAATGAGCTCCACACGGCCTACATAGACCTTGAAAAGCCCTTTTCCAACATCCCACACACATGTCGTATCCACAAAATCAACAACCTGTGCATAAACACGTATGTCATCTTATGGATTGCCAACTGGGGCACAGATAGATCCCACGAGGTAAGTAATGTGGTCTCCCTGTTGGACTTTAAGCTGGTAACAACTGCTGTCCCCCGTGGCTCAGTCTTGGGACCCCTCCTGTCTGGTGTATACTTTTCAGAAGTACAGTCAAACACATTAGGGCTATGGTTAGCAAAGTTTGTGGATGACTCCAAAAAGGTTGTCATAATCGGTTTGGGACAACAGAAACATCCTTAAAAAGGGTCTCAGTTAGACAGATGCGGTGTCAAAATTATAGCCTCGAGCTACAGTCATACAAATACCACATAGGTGCCAACACCCTAAATATGGAGGTAAAAATAAGGGATCTATGGACACGTGGATAGTCATCTCTGCTTTCAGAAACACATTCACAAAGTGGTTAGAAAATCATGCTATGTGTTCCCACAAATTGCCAAAGTCTTTGCATGTAGGTCAAAGGAGGTTCCCTCTTCTCATCAGCCATCAGACCCATCAGAGAGTACCATGACACACTTGCGATGAATCTGACTATGCACCTTCAGCAGCTGGAAAGACCACTGGAGTACCTCAACAAGAGTATTACTGGCCTGAAACAGTTGCCCCATATAACAAGACTGAAGTAACTCAGTCTGTACTCTGTTGCATACCGTCTACTCAGGCGATCTCTGCCCAACAGACAGGTCCATGTCCAATGCAGAACTGAAGTACACGCTCTATCTGAAGTAAACCCAAGCTCACTGTGCCACATGCTCTCGGGATATAATCATTACAACAATAAATAGAACATGTTGGAGGGATACATTACTAACTGACACTCTTCCAGAGGAGCCTTGATGAGTGTGTGTGAAACTGAACTGTCACACCATGGATCACTTCATCAGCTCTACTACACAGAGGCATAGGGAACTAACCCCAGGAGTGGTGATAGCTGCACACTCTGGCCATACTAAAATAATGCCTTCAGGCAGATAACCTATTACCTACCTATGTACCTATATATGTAGGGGGAACACAGTATAATAAGCCAAAGATGGATGGGCAGAGATGTGTGGTAATGGGTGACCATGACAGGGAACCATCCAGGACTGTCCCACCCAGCACACATCCCAATGGCACAAAAGACATGAGGTGCACATCTCACCCACTGTACATAATAGCTACCAGTATCTGTAAGCATTACAGTGTATGTGGTGCATGTGCCTGCTGTACAACATGACTGTACAATGAAGTACACATCTACTATCTGTAGACATGTACCTGTCACATAGGTTCATAGGTATATAGTAGACTATCTTCACAAAGGCATATATTAGCCTAGGCAAGTTGTGCAGCTATTCACCACCCCATTGGTTAGTCTCCTAAGCCCTAGTTTTAATAGTTAGTACCCTAAGCCCCTTTCTAGTGGGGCTGCTGATGTGATCCCTGGCGTGAATTGTCTGTTTCCCATCCACTCATCAAGGTTCCTATTTAAGAGTGTTAGTGAGGGGCTTTGTCTGTACATTGGGACTCTGTTCCATAGTAAGGCTATTCTCTGGGATGGTACTCTATCCCACCAGCATGTTGTATTCATTGTTGTGATGAGGTTCATATCCCTGGAGTGTGTAGTGCGACTCAGTTTTGTTTTCCTTAGATGGAGTATGTTCAACAGTTATGTGTTGGACACGGCTCTGTATGTTAGGCAGAGTTTGCCTCTGAGTAGGTGGTACGCAACAGAGAACAGATTTAGTTTTTCCAGTTGTATTGCATAACACAACTGTTTGAGGTCAGTAATCCTCTTGGTGAGGTACCTCTGTGGTCTCTCCAGCTGCTGCATATGCCTAGTCGAGTACATCCAAAATGGTGCATTGTACTCAATGATGGGTCTGATGACTTAAGAGTAGAGGGCCACCACTACCTCTTTTGATCTTGATGCAAACCCTTTGTTGATTAGGTGGGCCACATAGGATTTCCTAACCACTTTGGCAACATGGTTGCCAAAGGAAAGATGACTATCTACTTGTGTCCCCAGATCCCTTATTACCTTGTCAGTTTTTAGGGGTAACACCTATGTGGTAGTTTGTGGGTACCTTGTTTTCCCCAAAGGGGATTGCTATGCATTCTTTCTCATTGAGCTTGAGGCCATGATTCTGACACCCCACATCTGTCTCATAGAGTCCCTTCTGGAGAATGTTTGTGTCATCCAGGGAATCTATAATGGCAAACACTTTACAGTTCCCAGCAAACCTAGTCAACCACAACCCTCATGTGTTGGCATGTACTTCTGAAAATTATATACCAAACAGGAGGGGCTCCAGGATTGAACCCTGGGGGACACCAGTTGTTACCAGTTTAGTGTCTGACATGTAGCCAGCAACTCTTAATTTGTGGGATCTATCTGTGAGCCAGTTTGCAATCCATCTTGTGATGTATGGATTTATGCCCAGGTTGGTGAGTTCATCTACGATACCTGATTGGGGAGTGGTGTCAAAAGCCTTAGCGAGGTATAGGTAGGCTGTGTGGAGCTCCTTTCAATCATCTGTAGCCTGGGTAATTGTCTCAAAGAAATCCACCCAGTTCAGGAGGCATGATATGCCTTTGACGAAGACAAACTGGGTGTGCTCAACTGTGTGAAGGTTCCCAATGTCTTTATTGTTGAGTTCCATTATGATTGGCTCCATTGCCTTGCAGATCAGACTCGTCAGGCTCGTAGAGCAGGAATGCCAAGGGTCTGTTGTGGCCCCACCCCTGTGGAGTGGGAAGAACATTGCTGTGCAACATTCTATGGGTACATATCCTGTACAGAGCATGTAGGGAGAGGTGTAGGTATTCTTGATGAATATGGATACATCCTCGCCCTATGTGCTATGATCCAGGTTCTGCTGCTGGAAGGTATGGAATGAGTAGTATCCTGGTAGTGCTGGTGTGCTCTCTGGAGCCTTGAACTAGGTTTCTGTTACTGCACAGATATCAGTATTCTCCATACTGAGAAGTGCCTCGAGTGTGTGCATTTAGAGACTGAGACTTCTGGCAATGAGTAGCATTTAGCTCACTTTGTGGTTATTTGTGTTGGTTACGGGGTTTGGTTTCTCCTGAGTGACCGGTGTTCCACACCTGAAGTCAACGACTCATTGGTCCGAACTGACCATAAGCTAATTACCCTAGATATCCACATTCTGCCCCCCCCCCATTAAGTAAACCATGGTAAAAAATGTCTCCAAAGCCAGCTTCATGCTTCTTAAGACAGAAGTGGTGAACTTCATGACAGCCATGCAGATGAACAATAAAGTTATGACTACTGAATCCTATGCAATTGCACTTTATAAGCACTTACATGAGTGCATGGATCGTGCTCTCCCAAACAGAACCAAGACGTTACCCTCCAAAAGAAGGAAGCCAATCTGGTGGTCCCCTGCCATAAACAAACTGTACAACAGAAGGAAGAAACTGTTGCAAAAGAGAATAAAATCCCATGAGTGGAGGTGCTCCCTGGTCAGCCTCAGTAAGAAGCTGCGATCCCTGATAAAATCCTCCAGAGCTAGTTACGAAAACAAAATCGCCACTGATTCTAAAGACAACCACAAAGCATATTATAGCTATGTCAAGAATCACAATGGCAACACTCAGATCTGCTCTGAGTTACCGCACAATGGCACTAAATATACAGACCCAACTGATATTGCCAGCATCCTGGTAGATAGGTTCAGTGCTAACTTTACCCCCCTCTCACCCATTAAAGAGCCCATCTCTACACCGGAAGAATGCAAAGTTCCTGTAATCACGGCTGCACATGTAAAAACCGCACTCTCCAAAGGCAAGAACACAGCATCCATGGGAACAGACAACATCCCAGACTGCATTCTACATGAACTGCAGAACGAACTGGCACCCCACCTAAGTACCATGTTCTATCATAGCCTCACCTCAGACTTTGTGCTTGCTGAATGTCGCACAGCGATGGTTATCCCACTTTACAAGGGGGGAGCCAAAACGTACCCCGGGAACTACCTCCCCATTAGCCTGACGAGCCTGGTCTGCAAGGCCATGGAACGTATCATCATGGAACTTATAAACAAAGACATTGGAAATCTCCAAACTCTGGAGCCCACCCATTTCGGGTTTGTAAAAGGCAGATCATGTCTCCTAAACCTGATAGACTTATGTGAAGCAGTCAGCATAGCTGTAGACAAGGGTAAGGTGGTTCACACAGCCTATCTAGATCTTGCCAAGGCTTTTGACACCATCCCCCACTCTGGAATTATAGATAAACTTGCTAAACTAGGTATAAATCCCTATGTCATAAGATGGGTTGCCAACTGGCTCACTGACAGAACCCACACTGTGAAAGTAGCAGACTCCAAATCTGACTTCAGACCAGTAACAAGTGGAGTACCACAGGGTTCAGTCCTGGGTCCTCTCCTGTTTGGTATCTACTTCTCTGAAGTACAGGCTAACACAGAAGGTCTTTGGATAACAAAGTTCTCAGATGACTGAAAACTAGGAGCCATAATCGAAACTCCTAACGATGTGGACATCATACAAAAGGGCCTCACTGAGACAGATGCCTGGTGTCAAAGCCATGGCCTCAAGCTCAATGCCAAAAAGTGCATTGTCATCCCCTTTGGTAAAAAATTCTGTACCCATGAACTACAACATAGGCGGTAGTATACTTAACACCGAAAGTGTGATAAGAGACCTTGGGACACAGGTGAACAGTAGTCTCTCCTTTGATAATCACATCGCCACAGTAGTCAGGAAATCCTTCTACATGGCACATCTCATCGCAAAAGGTTTCTCATCCAGAAAAAAAGACGTCATTGTTCCCCTCTACTCATTACTCATTAGACCCATTATAGAGTACAATGCCCCTTTTGGTATGTACCTCACAAGACATCAACAACAACTGGAAAGTCCGCAGAAATACCTCACAAAGAGGATTACCAGCCTCAAACAGATGCCCTACACAGACCATCTCAAAAAAAAATCCAGCTTTACTCCGTCACATATTGTCTACTCAGAGGTGATCTCTGCCTAACATACAAAGCTATGTCTAACCCAGAGCTGTTGGACATGCTCCACTTAAAGAAATCCCAATCCCTCCGAGCTACCTGCTCTAGGGACATAAACCTTGTCACCACAATAAACAGAACATGCCAGAGGGATAGATTCCTGTCCCAGAGACTTCCCATACTCTGGAATAAACTACCTATCTATATCAAACAAAGCTCCTCATTAGCAGTCTTCAAGAAAAATCTTGATGATTGGATGGGAAATAGGAAATTCACCCCGGGGATCACCTCTGTGGCTCTGCTCGACAGTGGCACAGGAAAATAATTTTCTTGGGTGGCAAAAGCCAGGGTACCTTTTTTGGCTGGGCTTGTATTGGCCCCAGGGCCGATAGCCTAGTACCTACCTATGAACCTATGAACCTCTGAACCTTTGAACCTTTAAGCCTTGCATAAAAAAGGTAATATGGGGACAGCAAGAGCCTTGGCCAGTATTCAGAAGCATAGGTGTGACAGGTGAAAACCATCTCTAGCGAAGCAACAAGGCTTGTCTATCATGTCATCACAGGCAGACAGAGACTGGATCTCCTTTGAATGACACCATTAGCTCAGCCAATTGTTGAAGTTTATCATCTTTCTGCTATATTGCAGTATCATGTAGGTGAAGGTAAGATGCTACTCAAGGTCAAGGTCATACCAGCCTGGGCTACATAATCATAAAGTTACTATATATCTTTTGTCATGTTGTCCTGGGAGGTATGTCTCAGATAATTCACACTGACATGTACAAAGACTGCATCATATATGTACCTGTTCTGGAGTGATGTAAATGCTTGTGTTATGTGGTGGATCATAGCACCTGACAGACAACTGACAGTAACCTTCCCCTTGTCCAGCCTAGTGAGTGGAACATCTGTGTGCCTGACTATGGAGTCACCTATTACTAGTGTTTTGGGTATGTTGTTTTGCCTTAGGGCCTGTTGTGAGGCACACTGCTTTGGTGTATTATGTGTTTTCTGGCGTGCGCTTGGAGGTGCATGTTGCTTGCTTGTTTGCTTAGGAGGACACTTTCTCTTTTTCAGATTAATATTTGTATTCTCCAGGTATGGTAATGTGCATTTATGTGTGTGTTTTGCTGATGCTTATATTGTAGGTCTATGTGAGACTGTTGGTGTTATGCTTGTATGACCCTACTCCTCTTGACTGTATTGTCCAGTATTGGGTTGACAGAGCTTAGCCACCAGTTTGACCCTGTGTGTGCCAGCATGTGGTGCATCAACCCATATATGATATGGTTATCGCCTATGCATACAATACACTCACAATGCAACTAGTATGATAAGCCTGCTGAGGTTAGCAAATGTGAAAAACCCCTTTGGGCAAACTGTAAGCGAGTAATGTATGTATTGCATCCTGTAACTCCATATTGCTTGCTGAAGTGTAAAAAAGTACTTAGTTTGGATTAAGAACCCTGCACTTGCCAACTATGTATGTGTGTATCTGTCTTTCCCTGGAGAGAGAGCAACCTTTTGGGAGACTACTCACACCCCTTAAAAGTGATGTACTCATCTTTGTCAAGTCTGATGATGTTACCATCCTACAAATATACTTGTGGGAAAGTGAAATCCCAGTTATGTGTATAGCATGTAGTGTAAATGCGTACTGCTGTAGTATCATAATATAGTTAAGCAGGGGTTTGAATCCTTCACTTGCCAACTGTGTGTGTGTGTGTCTGTTTGTTTCTCCCTGGGGAGGGAGCAACCTTTTTGGAGACTACTCACACCCCTTAAAATGATATACTCATCTTTGTCAAGTCTGATGATGTCACCATTCTATAAATATACATGTGGGAAGGTGAAATCCCAGTACTGTGTATAGTGTGTCGTGTAAATGCATGCTGTTGTAGTATCATAATGTAGTTAGGTAGGGGTTTGAATCCTGCACTTGCTAACTGTGTGTGTGTGAATGTGTGTGACACCGTTGGTCAATATAGAGTGGGTTTTGATTTTTCTAGTGTATGACATATCACAATGACAACTGTATGTGCATAACACGTAAGGTAGCTGGGGGGCAAAGCCATATGCATACATGTGACCTCAATTTTTTCATAGGTGGGTACTATGCTTTCCCCATGAAAGCATATGTTAGCCTTGCCAGAATGTGCTGGTGCTTTCCAGACCTTAAGCTACTTCTGTGTGCTTGTGACAAGCTTAGCCACCGCAGTGATCCCTGGGCTACGTCTTCTGTTTCACATCCACTCATCACGGTTTCTATTGAAGAGTGTGGGTGAGGGTTTATGCTTGAGGTATATTTGAATCCTGTTCCAAAGCAAGCAAAGTCTGGCGAAGATGACTAATCATTATAGGTGTGCAACAACCTCTGTTGATCTGCATGCAAACCCTTTATTGCTTATGTGCTCCACAGAGGGATTTCCAAAACCCTTTGGTAATGTGATTATCAAAGGAGAGATGACTAAACGCATAGCTCTATGTATACATTAGTACCTGCTCCACATTTTGGGGGCTACTACCTATGTGGTACTCTGGGGATATTTTGTTTTCTAAAAGTGGATAACTATGCTTCCTTTGGCTTATAGCTTTACAGCATGATTTTGACACCCAGTATCTGTCTCTATGATACCCTTTTGGAGGATGTGTGTGTCATCTGGAGAATAAAGTATAGCCCACAGTATGCATTTTCATCAAACGTGGGTAGACATATCCCTACTGTGTTTGAATGTACCTATGAAAGCTATATGCCAAACAGGAGTGGTCCCAGGACTGAGTGCAGGTGAATACCACTTGTTACTGGCATAGAATTATACATGGAGGCTGCAAATGTTACTGTGTGTCCTACATCTGTGCGTCAGTAGTCAATCCATCATCTAACAGTTGGTTATGGTCTGTCTGTTGAGGTTATGTATATTACCAGAATGTGGGATGGGTATGAATTGCTGGGTGAGCTATAGCTTGGCTGTGTGGACCTCCCCTCCCTCACCTATAACCTTGTTAACTGGCTTGAAGTCTGATAGGTGTAGGAGCCATGATCTGGCCTTTGGAGAACCTAAGTGGGTATGGTGCAGTGTTTGCAGGTTCATAATATCTCTGTTAATGAGTTCCATAATGCTGTGCTCCATAGCCTTCCAGATAACATTTGTCTGGCTTATAGGGTGAGAGTTTCCAGGATCTGTTGTAGCTTTACCCTTAATCAATTTATGTTAACATTTGCACTGGGTGTGACGAGGGTGGACAGGATTAGGAATAAGTATATTAGAGGGTCAGCCCAGGTTTGAAGGTTAGTAGACCAAGCCAGACAGGCAGGATTATGTTGGTTTGTACATGTGCTGAGGAGGAATGCAGAGTATATTGTGAAATAGATGCTAAGGATGAAGCCGCCAGGTAACAGGAAAAGAGGAATGCCTAAGATGAGGTTTATGGATGTGGTGAGAGAGGACATGCAGGTGGATTGTGTGACAGCGCAAGATGCAGAGGGCAGGAAGAAATGGAAACAGATGGTCTACTGTGGCAACCCCTAATGGGAGCATCTGAAAGGAGAAGAAGAAGAAGTTGTAGCTCAACCCTTGTGGACTGTGAACACCATTACCGTGCGTCATTCTACAAGTATGTAACCTGTATAGAGGCTGCATCTGAACAGAGTGTTTAGGTGAGTGGTGACTTCATATGTCAGCTTGTGTATGACACAGCCAGGGACACTGTCCAGTACCATTGCCACTGTGGTTTGGACTTTGGTAAAGAGATGTTTTAACTAGAGTGTCTGTGAATCATCAGGTTTTACATTCTTCAGGTCTGGAAATGTGGCCCTTGTGTAACGACAGGGTGGTGAAATCCGCATTCAAACTGTCTGACAAGATATTGGTAATGTCATTTAGATAAGTGTACTTTGTGACCATTTACATTAACTCTGACCAGATCTGAGATTTCCCCTCTAGATTATAAACAACATTAAAGAAAACTTTAGTGTTGTCTTTGGAATCCTTGCCAATTTGTATTTTGAAGCTTGCCTTGTATGATTAATGAGGGCTTGTATTTTCCCAATTATACTGACCAGAGAGGTTATCCCTTCCTTGTATGCAACTCTTTTTTGGTACAACTTCACACCTTCTATTATATATTTAGTTTATGGCAGGGGTCCATGAGACTAATGCACTTTTACTGTATAAGTGAGTATTTCTTGTATTTGTGATAGCACGGTCCATGCAACCCTGTAGGTGAACAGTGTGAATTACTAAAGGATTGTGCAGCTGGGACAGTGTTAACCTTAGTAATGCAAACCAATGACAGGTAGCAACAACAGCATCATGCACAGCACATTGTCAACCCGTGTCATACACACACATGCGTACTCAAGTTCCAAAATGTGTGTAGTACAATGCATACTGGCCACCAATAGAAACTATGGAGTGTAAACAATGGCCAATACAGGGCATGTCACCCTGCCCATGTGTCCAATATGCATGTACATGCAGACAGTGCACCTCCACCATGTTCACAAATGGACACCTGCAAACCTGTGTTGCACACACCCCACACTTGCTGACACAACTACACACATCAGCCAAGTGGCACATGGGCAAACAAAACACAATTGGAATAAACACTGGTGAAAACAATACAACATTGCTAATTAGAGATTTAATGCATCATGCCTGCTCAGCTACACCTTCAAGGATATCATTACACTTTACTGCTGACAACATGCTACACATCCAACCATTGCTATACTTTATTAAAGTCACCCTGTGCATCAGCACCATGTTAGCCTGTTCCTGAATCAATGTTACAGATGACAGGAGATGGCACAGGTTTCATCATATGCACAGGGTGTGTTGTTGGTTTGCCAGAGGCCTACACTGAACCATACAATTGACATGTGTGTGTGTGAGGGCCATGAGTACTGTTATGGGCCAATGTTGATGTCATGTGTGCGGGTATGTGTTTGCCGTAGGTTTCTGGTTTATGTGTATGTGTCTGCATGCGCACAGTTCCAGCATGTGTCTGCCATATACTGGGATTTGTGAGACAGCTATAGACTGTACCTGGCAGGCTTTACAGAGCACCATTTCTGGGCAAGGATACGGAACCTGTGCCTGGCAGGGGTGCTACAGACAGTGTCAGGTACTAATCCAGATTGGGTACTATCCTCAGATGTTGACAAATGTCAACTGGATCTAGGTTCCTGCTGGGACTGGCCAGAGCCACGTGCACGTGGTCTGCTAGGACGGTCTATGGACAGCCCCCCCAACATTGCTGGGGCTGGTACTGGCATTACGGGAGCAGCTGTGACTTGCTGGACGTCCACAACGACCTCCAGCTGGTGATGTTGCTGGCATACGTCCATGTCGACGTCTCAACCTTCCCGCACTGTCTTGACACATGGACATGACATTGTAGAGGACATCCAGTGTCTCACCCCAGTGTCTATCAATGACATCAGTGTAGTTACGTATGGCACCTGCTTGGTCACGGATACTGTCATTTACAGAGGTGTAATGAGCCTTCTCTGCCCTTAGCCCCATGTCTGGTGTACCGCTCCATTCGTGTCTCTGCCTCCATGACAGCCTGGAACATGCGTGTAGTAGAAAGAGGTGTGGCGCGTCTGCCAGGGGCATGATGACCAGCAGTGCTCTGATGAGAACCCCTGAGCATATGCCTATGTGGTACCATTCCAGACATCTGGCTATGGCTGCTGTGTCCTGATAGATGTGCCATAGATACCACACTGTCTTGGCCAGTGCCAACCGTACACTGTCCCTCAGCTAAGGGTAATGGTGATGATGGATGTACAGGCAGTATGACTGTGCGCATGGATGGGGTGGAGACTTGTGTACTGTCAGTTGGTGGCCCAGCAACAGACCCTGACAAACCTGCCTGTGCCTCAACACACCTATCCTCATGATCACTGTCTGTGTCAGTGACATCAGGTTCCCTGCTGTACTGAACCAGCCCCACCTCGCCACCTGTGAGAGGAAAACAGAAAACACACTTTAAGACCTGAACATGACTTCAGACCATGACTTCAGACCACATGCACACATGCACACACACAAAACTACACTCCTCCAGAAAGCAGACACACACAACACCAGCAGTCACAGAACATACACAATAGCAGGTGATGGTGGAGTACAGTATCACAAGCAAAACAGTCATATCACACCTGTCAGCATGCAGGACATGTGTTGCTCAAAAGCATGCAGTACAATTGTAGTCAATTCTTGTCACTAACAGTATACATGGCTTTGATGCATGTGTTCTGTTATTCGGTGATGGCCCTCCCCCTGGAACAGAATGCATACATGGACACAGCATTGCTGTGCAGGTATTCATAACCCTGTGATGTACTGTGCACCATAACTCACAGGTGTACATACCATTGCTGGATGTTTATCTGTGTGTCAGATAGGTATCTAATGCTGATTACAGCCTCTGTGTATTTAGCAAATAATTGTTGACACGTGTTAATTGTGGACACATTTTTTGCAAATGCATGATGAGTATTCACCCAACATCATCAGTGGTGCATGGATAACTGATAGAATACCATTCGGCCACATACCCAATGTACGGTACTTATGGTGAGTGTAGATCATATTGTGGACATGCCAGTCTCATCCATGACATGGCATGCTATTACATGACTGCATATTTAAACACTACACATATCCAATATGTGTCATATGACCTAGCCACCCAATAGCATCACAAGATATATGTGTCAGTTGTGCAAATGGTGATTGGTATGCATACTGTTTAGAGGTGCATATGTGTGCACACACGCATCATTATGGTGTGTAGCAATGACAGCTATGTGTAGTACTGTGGTTACAATAACTGGATGGGGTATAGTACCATAGGCCATCATCATGAGGCATCAGGTGGTCACTCAAGGCTACAAATATTTCACAAACCAGCACAAATCATGCTGTGCCCGAACTGTACTACCTTGACTAAATTCACCATTTCACAACCATTTGTTATGTGATTTTGTAAGTAGGCCAGTAAGGAGCATTCCCTGACATGAATGTGTAGTGTGTTGCAGAGTGCTTAGATGCCCCAGGATAGGCTTCTACCCCTCAGATATATTCTGTGTAATGTGTGGATGAGATTTTGGATACTGGAGTGTGTCTTTACAGAGGGTTTGGGAATCCTTTATGTGTAGCATGTCAAAATGCTCTGTGTATGACATAGATGTGTATGTTATGTGCATGTTGAGTATCAACTATGCCTATCCAGTAGTCACTACAGTCTAGCCACATTTGTTTGAGATGGTCTGAATATTGCATGAGTTTGAGGCTGCTAATCACATTAGTGAGATGTGCGTGCTCTTACAGCAAACATGCAAAACATGCATTATGGGTAGGTGTGTTACAGGTGTACATGGCCTACAATTTAACTATGACATGCACTTTTTATTTCCAATAATAAATGTAGAACACACTCACCAGCATCTGTCCGCTGCCTTGACGTCACCCTAGAGGTACCTACATAGAGATGAGACAGTTTGTCAGTGGCCACAACTGTGGCATTGCTATTGTGTGTTTGCAATCTTACAGTACAACAACAGTTTACATTTACAGGGCTATAGATTATGTTCCAAATGATCAGTATTGAACAACAACAGGCTCCACATCTTTGAACGACACACTCCACATCTCACATATGCATGATCTACCAATACAGATAACAGTAGTCTACATATATGCCATGTTACCTGCATGCTCCATGTGTGCTTGCTGGCTGGCTCCAACCTCCATCATGGTGTATGTCTGCTAATGTTGTTGTTGGGCAGGTGCCACCAGGCTCATGAGCAGCTCCTCCACTGTAGTGAGGGGGGAATGGATGCTAACACCACCCCCTGTTGCAAGCTGTTCTGCACGCACATCAGAGGCATGCTGATGGACATGTTGGAGAAGATCACTGCAGTGGTGGCGTACCTGCTCATATGTGCGGTTATGCAGGCCTATCTCATTGATCCTGCGGACAAGATCTTGCCACATTGCAGTACGCTCCTGCTGGTCGTGGCTGGTTCGTGAAAACAGTACATGGTAGTGCTGAATCGTAATGCTAGTGATGATATCATCTTTAGCCCTACTGTAGCTTGGGTTCCTGTGGTGGGCCATGATCCCTGGAAGACATAAATACTAAAAAATATGTCTGAGCAAGTCATATTGCACATTTAACATTATACAGTACAAATATCACTGAACTGCTATATATATATATATATATATATATATATACTTACATACATAATACAATATGTTGTACCTGAGCACAGATTACCAGATTACAATAATTACTCACACACATACATCTACATGTTGGAGTACATTTTCTGTAGTGTTGTATGATTGTATTGGATGTTATGTTTGTGAATATATAAATGATATGTATATCTGAGATGGCTTAGTGGCAAATCACGTATGCTGGAATGTGAATGGTTGTGGGTTTTTTCCTGGTAAATGCTTTTTATTTTGTTACTAACCAAAACAAAGGTCAGTGGCTACAGGTGGAATAAGGCACATTTCAGCATTTGTAAGTGGGTTTTCAGAAGGATAAGAACAGCTTATGGACGTTTAGCAACCTATAAGCTAACCGAGAGTGAAACACTGTAACTGCCACTTTTACCGCTCACCCCACAACTGTTTGAAAGTGCCTTGCTCACTCTCTATCCAATGAGCCATGTTCTGCACAGCAACAGAATAAAATCACTATATAAGACTATACAAGAGTACCTGGCACACTGTATGCAACATGATGCACCACCTAGCCACAGCAGATATACATCAAGCTGATGTATAAATAAATATATCATCCATCACAATCAGTGTAAGGTCCAACAAATGTATTAATATTATACCACACAACTTGTTAATGCCAAACCAGTGGCCAAAATATGTGCACGACTGGGAATATAGGTCACATACTGCTGTAGTACACTATGAATGTTGCTAGATACACAGTTATATGTATTAACACACATATGTCAAAGGACATGTTACCGACATACCCACACACACGTCAGACATAATTACAGGACACAAAGGTATTACAATCCAGATATGCTTTCACTGTGTACTATACAGTACTGTGTGTCAGTACATACACAACCTTAATCTTGAGAAATGTTATCTGTGATGAATACAGGGACCACACAAAGCAATGTGGACATACACCATACTTTGCTGTACAGGCCCAGAGCTTCAGTTAGTACTACAGTACACACAGGATTTGCATTCAACATCGGTACCAATCAATAATCATAGATGTAGTGCTTTAGCCTCCAATGACACACCCTAGTTAAAACCAAGGGACTTAATCACACTGTATGCAATAGCACTTGTTCTGCCTAGCAGCAGAATACACAGCTTTTGCTATGATCAAAGCAAGAACCCAGAATACCATAACATAAACAGTTTCCCAGTAAGCTATCCCACAGATACATATCTTTGACGTATTTACAAACATATTGACCATCACAGTCAGTCAACAGTACAGGGAATCTATTGCAACAAGTAGATGTAGGTAGGTGTGTATGAGTATATATATATATATATATATATATATATATATATGTATGATAAATATATATATATATATATATATATATATATATTTATATATATATGTATATATAAATATATATATATATATATATATATATACACACACACACACACACACACACACACACACACACATATACACATCCATTTGTCTACATCTATATATATATATATATATATATATATATATATATATATATATATATATATATATATATATGGGTCTACTTCTATTCGTTGACAGCCCATTTCACTGAAACCCATTTGGTCGACAGCTCATTTCATCGACAAACATTCTAGGTGGGGGGCTGCGCCCCCCACACCCACCCCAATGTGGGGGGCTGTGCCCCCCACACCCCCCCAACTATATATAACAACTTCACAGTCGCACAACAGTGGGGAGGGGGGCAAATCCCAGGTTTTTGCCCTGAATACTTTTGTCAATGAAATGAGCTGTCGACCAAATGGGTTTCAGTGAAATGGGCTGTCAACGAATAGAAGTAGACCCATATATATATATATATATATATATATATATATATATATATATATATACACACACACACACACACACACACACACACACACACATTTCACCTTTCATAGTGAGAATATCAGTTATACAAAGGATGTAAGGTGTACAGTAATGTAATAACATCGCACAGTCTTGGGATAAATGCATTGAAGGTGTTCACAGCCCAGGTAGCTTTAGCAGGCCTTACTGGCTTCAACATTGCAAACTGAACGAATAACCCACAGTGTTTAACCACCACATGTCATATACCAGCACTGTATGCTGTCGTGTTTGCCACACACTAAAACCTACATACAAATATGTGCATACTAACCTCCAACAACATATATCTCCCCCCTTCGCAAACAGTTGCAATATGTCCCCTGCTCTATGCACATATACAGATGTGAATATATATGACACTTATATATTTCTCTGTATGTGTGTGACATACACACACATGGTCCACACTGTTGTAAGTCCCTGGACCTCACAGCTGAACTGTTGGGCCTTGCTGCAACACAAACAGGTGCCACATATGAACACAGACTAACATTAGGGGGTATATATGGCAACAGATGCTAGATAAGCATACTAGACTGCTACAGCACTTTCCAATGCTAAGCTACACTTTAATATGTCTATCATGCATGTGTTGTTCTGTCATACCCATGTTTATATAATGTCAGCGCTAATCCACCCAACAGCCATTGGCCGCACTACTATACAGAACACAGATAACATGGATCAGATCTTTGACATTTAATGCTGAGCTACACATTTCACAGGTATGTCCCACTGCCCACAGGTACACACAGTATTGTCCATAGCAGTAGTTAAGCAGAACATCTGTGCAGAAAGAAGTACTGCTGCCACATATGAATGTTTCACATTATGTAGACTATTCTTCAGTAACGTATTACATGCCAGTAAATACATATGTGTCACATACCTTATTCATTTCTCTCTCTCTCTCTCTCTCTCTCTCTCTCTCTCTCTCTCTCTCTCTCTCACTCGCTCCAGTAGAGTATTTGAGTTTGTTGGCAGAGATTGCAGCCTGCTTTTGTAGGAACTGCACATGAACATGTGATGGCCTCTGCACCAATTAGTGCCCACTATTTGCTAATTGCATGCAGCCTGCTGTGTAGTAATTGAAGTAATCACTGTCATAGCAACCCAGTACTATAAATTGCTGACTCATGTAGGCGTGGCCCTTTCAGCTTTCCAAGATGGAGATCATCCTTGTTTGATGTGGACATCATTGTTTAAGACAGAAGGTTGATATAGTTCTTCTATTAGAAGCCAGGGGTGTAGCCAGAGATTTACATTTTGTACTCAGTCAGACCTAATGTTGCTGCTTCCAATACCCACTTGTCAGTGTACAAATGTACTCACCCCTCAAAATGCTTCCCCAAGATACTTGGAAAGATGTACTTTCTTTTCAACTGTTACAATTAACTGCCGTACAAAGATAGTTATAGAGATGTATTCCTTTGGCACAAGAATTGTTTGTGAACTGCTATACTGTTAATATTCATTTACACAGTTCTAAACAGTTCAGAAAAACTGGACACATTTCAGTACAGTGAGTATGCTTACCTACATCCTTGGTGGACTCTGCACACACAGGTATGTTCTACATTTGGGTAGGGTAGCAGAAGTACAGAGAGTTTAAGTAGTATTGTGTGGATTTTATCTTGCTGGACTTACAGGTTGCTGTTAGTTTATCAAGGCATGTAGTCTGTCAGTGTAACTCCCAACTGTGGACCTATCCACATGATAGCCAGAGAATAGCCTGTTATTTTTTGCCTGTGCACCACATAGGTCTTTTCAGCAATAAAGCAATGGCATTCTTACAGTTGGTTGCTACCAGTACATGGCTACATCCATTTGTATTTCAGTGTTTTATTCCTACATAAGGGTATGTTTCCAAAACTCCTTCCAAAGCTATTTGCACAGTGTGTAACAGCAGAAAGGCTAATATGCCTCTGTGTTTCTGCCTCTACCAGACCTCACAACCAATCAGGTACAAATTTGAACAGAATCAGGGAAAAGTCAAGAAAAACTCAGGGGCAGTCAGGGAGTCTTTTAAAATATTAGTGCCATTAAGTTGAAACATTGAGAGAATCCGAGTATATGAATTAATACACCTTTTCTGAAGTAAAAGAAGTGTATAACTCTTAATTATTGTCATTATTTCTTAAGTGTAATTCACCACCTTTCTGCCCAAAGTCAGTAGTTTTAGGAGGGATTCAGAGGGACAAAGCTAAAATTTGGGTCAAAATCAGGGACTTCCCTGAAAATTAGGGACAGTTGAGAGGTATGGCTTCTGCCCTAAACAGATATGCCAGTGTTTGTCCTGCTGTGATACTGTGTGTGGTTGTGAAGTGATGGTGTGACATTATTTCCTGCTAGAATGGCTGCTTCTCTTATCACAGTCATGTAATGTAATCCCACAACAACTGTTGATCAACATCCACAGAGCAAGTTGTGTGGTATGATATTCTGAATTTTCCTTTACATTCACTCATTCTGATGCATGATATAATTATTTAAGCAGCAAGTTGATGTATATCTGCTGTGGCTTAGTGGTACTTCATGTTGTGTAGTGTGTGCAAGGTCTGTGGTTCGAGACTTATATAGGTGTTTTCTTTTGTTCCTGAGCAATACAAGGACCCTCACATACAGAGTGACTAAGGCACTTTTAAGCAATTGTAAGCGGGTTTGCAAACAAGCGCAAACCCGCTCACTACTGCTTAATGTTGCTTACTCCCGCTCACCCCCACACTAATTTCTTTGAAAGAAAGAAAAAATGGGGAGATAGGAAAGTGGTGAAAAAGGGGCACAAAGAGGGAAAGACAGTATGGAAAATAGCTCGGGATGTGCAGGACGGGTGTAGGGAAGGTCCATAGCTGCCCATTTCTTCAAAAGCAACAGCTGTGCATATGCAATAAATTTGGAGGTAGATATGAACCCTTCAAACCTTGAAAGAGGGGTGAGGACAACAAAGTATGTTGTAATGCCAATTAAATAGCATTTCATGTGTCCAGTGGACATGTGTGCAAAATAGGCAGCTATGTATGGGGCATATTTTTTTTTTGGGAGCAAATTGCCCTTTTTTTTCAGGTGAGAGTGGAATGTGGGGTAAGGGAAGTAGGTATATTTGAGGAGGTCGGTTGGGGAAGTGAACAGACAAGACAAACAAGACGCATACAGGAGCGGTATATGACACATGTGGTGTGTGAACACCTTTGACGGGGAGGGATGTTTGGAAATCGCAAGCCCATGAGCCCCCAGATGGAAACAGTGGGACTGAGGTCCCCACCCGTGGGCAGTCACCACTGCACCTTCATGGCCCAGAAGGTGGCTGTGCTGGGGACTGTGTAGGAGGGGCAGGCTCACCCGGGAGTTGCGCCACTCGGGCCTCAAGCTGGCGTAGAGGTTCTGCAACAGAATATTCAATCTGTCTATGCACCACAGCCCAGACCGTACGAAGGGTGATAGCTGCCTCTCCGGCCACGCTTGCACGGGGGGGGGGTGAGCCCCATCCCCTGCAGCGCTTCCACCCAAAAGTGGCACAGGGCCAACAGAGGAGGAGGTCCCAGGCTGGGCACCGGATCTGCTGGTGCCAGGTGCCATAGCCGGCTGAGGTGGGACAGGTGGGTCCGCTGGGACCACCCTTCCCATACGAACTATGTTTTGGAGAGTTTAATAAAGATATGGGTTAGTAACAGTCAACAGCATTCCCAATTAGTTATAACAGCATGCAGAAGTATTCCCATTAAACCAACACACCAGATTTTCAACAGTTGAAAAGCAAGCATAGCACATGCATAAATAGTGGATATTACAACAGCATGCAGGTTTAATTGATGGTAACAGGCCGCCAATATTGTGGTATTTTAACAGGGCACATGCATTGAAATAAATGCAAATATTTATAAACCAATAGGACATATGTTCCATAAAATGTTTTGAGATTAGACATACCCATAGAGGTGTGGAATTTCATTTTTTATGCACATACAATAGGGTGAATACATTCCTATTAACTGCAGTTATGTGTCCCTTACATGTATTATTACACTACCCAATGTCCTTATATTGTGCAGTTGGATTTTGCTAGATCATTATAAACATGAGCTGTATCTTACATACAAACTGTCCAAGATGCAGATGTTACTGCAACATATTTTGAGAATTGCTCATACACACTTCTGCTAAGATGGTACACTGACAGCACTACTTTCATATAATTATCTACATATGTTCAGGTGAAAGTATCAATTATATGTTGACAGCTCCCTACATTTCTGGCAACACACTGACATTTCTGGTGAACACAATACCAAGCTACTCATGTGCCAGATTAACCTGTACATGCTGGCCATGAACCAACAGTTGAGGGCTGTACATTTGCATACACGCTATTTGCACTCCCTTCATCCATGTTATATGGGTCTACCCAAGTGTGGGTTGACACTGCGTAATACAACACTACTATTTGTAGAATGCAACAGTACAACAACATATCAAGGAAAATGACACAGACACACTCCATGAATCATACATTTATTAAAGGATTATTACACCTTTATTTATTGGGTTAAAAGACTTTTTGAATGCTCACTCATTTATTTTATATAACAGTACATGCAGAATAATTACTAACCTGCCTCATGATGCAGCCTTTGCAGCCTATCTTCATGGGCTTGCAGGTTCATAGCCCAGTCACCTGCAGCTGTGAAGCAGCTGTGAAGTAAATGCAGTGATATTGAGACATACCTATCCATAGTATAGACAAGCATGGCAATTCTTAACTACTTAATACAATGGCTAATTACTCAGTACTGGGGCATTAGGCATCGTACAGGATTCCTGGAGCCACCGGTCCAATTCATCCCTCCTACGCTGCTTCAGGTCAGAATAATGGTGCCTGACCTACTCACCAGTCTGAGGAACACCAGTGGCACTGGTGAGATCACGGGCAAGACTGTTCCAGGCCTCCGTTTTATATTGGGTACCCTGGTACTGGCCCTGCAGGAGTCTTTCCTCATGTTTGTGGATGAGGAGAAAAACCATAATTTTGGACTCCTGGATGCCCCAGCGTTGTGCTCTAAATCGAGTGCCTTCACCTACACCAGCCATGCTGACTGCAGAAGGAAGCTACAACCAGTTATAGCAAGTATTCCCGCCTGTGGAGCTTAAATATGCCTCATTTCCCACACTTATTTGTGATTGGCCAGTTTTGGAAAAGCTCAGCTGTGGGCACGCCTGCTTAGCTAATGTTAACAATGTTTAAAATCCCTTTGATAAATATATGTCTGTTGAAAGTGCATGTTTGTGAAATGCTGTCATGGCTTAGTGGTTAAGTACTGTGACTATAGTGCACAGTATCCTGAGTTTGAGCCCTATCATTGCTTTTTATTTTCCTGCTGGGCAGACCTGACTGGTTAAGGAACAGTAAAGCAGGTGTGAGCGTGTTTAACCGACTTTGCTCGACTTTGCCCGACTTTGCTGTACGTTGCCTGACGTTGTGCTTGTTAACGCATTGTGCAGCTACGCACGAATGTATTTAAATATGCTCAATAGTGGCAAAATGTGCTTAGCAGTGCTTTATATTGCTTAAAATAGATTACTCATGCCTCAGAATGCATAAACATTTGACACCTTCATATATATATAATTCATGCACTACTACATTTAAGATTTCAATGATTTTACAAAACTTATACATAAAAAATGTCAGGAAATGTTTTTGTATACAGATTTCCCACAGTAAATGGAATGTGCAGTAGTGGGACTCGAACCAGGAATGCCTTCTCTTTGTGCGAAGGCTCAAACCACTATACTATCGCTATGTTGCTTAATTTGCATATATTTTTCTTATTATCCTCTTCTGGTGTCTAAGCTGCTGTAATTGTAGCTAAGCAATGGGCAAACCTGGGCAAACCTGCGCAACTACGGGCAGCTATATCGGAAGAAAAAAAAATGTTTTATTTTTTATTGTGTAAGTTGTTTAACATATGGGCGAGTGTAGTGTTACATTGTACACATGTGAGCAGACTCGCTCATTTAAATGGAAGTTGCGGCATTTCTTCATTGCAGGGGCGTGGATATTTGAACTGCTCGGCAGTCCGACATACCCCCTAAATGTGTCCACGCTCTGTGTAAGCTTTAGAGTTGAGGCAGCGCGCCCTCATTATTATGAATGGCGCGCTGCCGTCATACTCTTACACTGGCGCTTCCGTGCAAGACTAATCTAGTCTTACACAGAAGATTAGTGAATCCGGGGGATTATCTACATAACATAAAAAACTTAAGTTAAACCAAAGATGTACTAATATATGTATGAAAAACACTTAATTAGCGTAACGGCGTATTGATCAAGACCGGTTGAATAGATACCTTATCATTGAGGCCTCTGCCCATATTCACCCTCATCCTAATGATCCACTCAAGTTCCCTGTTTTCAACTCTATTTCTAGTGGCCCCCCTCTTTATATTGAATTTAACATTTTCAATAACCATAAATCTAAATTCATGCCCCATGCCCGTAGCCATAACATGTTGTGAAAGTGCATTGGTATCAGTCTGTCTGGATATATCGTAGAGATGTTCCCTGATCCTGTCTCGTAATCTATGTGTGGTCATCCCTATGTAAAATGAACAGCGATTTATGCAATAACTTAAATATACCAAATTGGTACTATTGCAATCTGCTCTCAATCGAAAACTCACCTGTTTGCCTGTATCTGGATGGCAAAATCCACCAAAGCCATCCAGATATTGGCAAAAATACATTGATTACAGGCCACAGTTCCATGGCCACTCTCTACAGTACAATTATCAGCTGATATACCTGGCTTAGGGCCACAAAGTATCCTTTTGAAGGATTTCTTATTTTTGTAGGTATAATGTGGAATGTCACCAACTATTTGCCTAACATCCTCATCAGCACATAGAATGTTCCAATTTTTCTCAAATATTTCCTGTAGTAGTCTAATATTACTAGCATATATCACAGGGATTCTCATAGCTGTATTACTGGAATTCACATCAGCTGTTGGTCTTCGTTTATTAGGAAATATGGTTTACCCTTCCCTTTCCTCATGGCCTGTATATCAAATAATGCTGAATTGACCTCTTTTGGGAATATCCCTTTCAACAAAACATGTCAAGATTGCCTAGTTCCTCCTTGAATTTCTCATCATTGGCTGTAAGTCTGGATGACCTCAATGCATGTCCATTCATTACATTTTTAAAAATATGTTCTGGGTGCATACTATTACGTTCCACATATGTATTCCTATAGCATGGTTTCCTGCATTTTTCTGTATTAAAATTTCCATTTGGAGATTATGTATGCATACATCTAAAAATTCCAAGCATGTTCTGGATGTACTGGCTGTAAACTTCAAAACGTTAGTTGTATTATTAATATGTTCCAAAAATTGTGCAAATATAAGTTCATCCCCTTCCCAAATAAGAAAGATGTCATCCACAAACCTTGCTGATGAGGATGTTAGGCAAATAGTTGGTGACATTCCTCATTATACCTACAAGAATAAGAAATCCCTCAAAAGGATACTTTGTGGCCCTAAGACAGGATCAGGGGACATCTCTACGATATATCCAGACACACTGATACCAATGCACTTTCACGACATTTTATGGCTATGGGCATGGGGCATGAATTTAGGTTTATGGTTATTGAAAATGTTAAGTTCAATATAAGGAGGGGGGGCACTAGAAATAGAGTTGAAAACAGGAAACTTGAGTGGATCATTAGGATGAGGGCGAATATGGGCAGAGGTCTCAATGATAAGTTATCTATTCAGCTGGTCTTGATCAATAGGCTGTTACGCTAATTAAGTGTTTTTCATACATATATTAGTACATCTTTGGTTTAACTTAAGTTTTTTTATGTTATGTAGATAATATGTATATGTGTAACTACATTATAGGACAGTCTCTCTGAAATTCTACACTGGCCTTTTAAATCTTAATTGTTCTTATTTTAAATTGCTTTTAATTGCATTTAGAGCTATTTGTGATGTATATATGGGTGGAGCTGTGTAATGAACATTGTCTGATGAAGCAGCCTGACTGCGAAAGTGCTCACCATTACTGTTTGTTACAGTCTGTTCATTAAAGTCTTTTATTAAGTTACTCATTGCCATGGTTCAGTGCTCACTATATATTTTTTACATTCATATTGGTTTATTGCTTAAGCACTGTTTATCCACACAGCCTACATTTTTTCTTGCTTGTGTATGTGTGTGTATATATATATATATATATATATATATATATATATATATATATATATATATATATATAAAGAGAGAGGGAGAGAAAGTTAGGAGGTTGTTGGTGGTTTGATTTATTGTGGTTTCTTTTTTGGAGTGCTTGTGGACGAATGGTTCCTAACTCTGGTAAAAAGTCTGTGGTCCGCTGAAGTGAGTTTCACTGATCAGTGTTCAATGAATATATAGTTGAAGAATATGTATTTCAGTTAAGTGATATAAACCCTTTGGAACCTCAGAAAGGTGAAAACAACAACTCCTAAAAAAAAAAAACCCAACATCACAAATCTCAGTGGTTCTCAAATAGAAACAACCACATCCTTTGAATACGTAGGATTATTGCTGAACTAGTTACTTAACCTCCAAAGCCACATTGGAAACACCAAGTAAAAGATTAAATCTGATGTTGTTAATCTTCATTCCATTCATCACTGATAGGTTGTTGGTTCCATCCTTAGAACCGAGTCGTCCTTATACCAAGCTCGCACCAGCCATAAAATTTCGAGCTAAGCTTTTACCCATAGTACCCTTCTCCCTGTTACCTCAGATCGCGTTTGCTGCATAGCCGTAAATTCACATCCAAGCCTGCTCTCAACAAACTTGAACTTTTTTGCTATTTATTACAGTTTTGGTAATAATTTCTTATATTTCTCCATTCCTTTATCTAGCTTTCACTGTTGCTAGCCTTTCCCCTTTTACATTCAGCTTTCTTACCTGTTTACCTTTTGGTAACTTTAGTACCATTGGTGGTGTGGCTATTCTCCCTACCCTTGTGGTAATCCTTATATACCATTGCTGGTATTCCTCCCTTTCTTCCAGATTTAGTGAGGTCATTGTTCCCCTGTACTCTTCACTTATCAGACCAATGATCGAGTACAATGCCCCATTCGGGATGTATCTCACCCGACATCTGCAGCAATTGGAGAGACCCCAAAAGTTCCTCACCAAAAGGATAAAGGGACTCCAAAATCTGTCATATGCTGCCAGATTGAAGAAATTCCAGCTCTATTCAGTTGCATACCGTCTGCTCAGAGGTGACATGTGCTTGACATACAAGGCCATGTCCAACCCGGAATTAATGGACATGCTCCACCTCAAAAAATCTAAATCCACCAAAACCACTAGAGCAAGCAAGTTAAACCTTAGCACGGATATAAATAGGACGTGCTGGAGGGATAGATTTATCACTCAGAGACTCCCTATGCTGTGGAATAAAATCCCGGTCCATGTGAGGCAGAGCACCTCGCTGGCTCTGTTCAAGAGAAATCTTGACCTGTGGATGGGAGATCGTAGGTTTATCCCGGGAATCATCTCTGTGTCACTGCTGGACAAAGGCACAACAAACTAATGGGCACAGTATTTTTTCGTATAAGGGGTGGCGTAAGCCACAAAAATTTGGGCTAGGCTTATAAATGCCTTAGGGCAGATAGCCTAGTATAAACCTATGAACCTATGAACCTATATATATGTATATATGTATAGAATATATATATATATATATATATATATATATATATATATATATATATATATATATATATATATATATATAAAATATATATATATATATATATAAAATATATATATATGTGTGTGTGTGTGTGTGTGTAGTCTCTCTCTTTGCTGTTTATCCTGACTTAGTATGTCTGAAAAGAAGAAAATGTCAGGCTTCAAACATTGCCTGAAATGTTCTTGGAAAATGCCTAATTGTGACTTGCATGATGATTTTGTGTACTATTTGGGAGTGCCTCAGCTCTTGGTACAACCACCTTGCTCTATCTGCAAAGGGTTTAGTACCCGTACTATAAATGAATGGAAAAATAAATTAATTCTGAAGGGCCTTCTTAAGTCACCCTTTTCAGAGGCTCTTTCTGCATCAAAGGGTTCACCCCCTCCTAAAAACGAGAAAAAAGGACCCCACTCTGTGACTTCTTCACCTTCTGATGTTTTGGATAAGCCACCTAACCCTAAGATGCTAAAATTGTCGTCGGAGTCAAAGCCAGTCTCTTCGACACCGGCCTCGGTTCTGCCTACTATTCCTATTTCCTCGACGCCTACTCCCCGTCAGTGGATCCCTTTCTGGG
Organism: Protopterus annectens; assembly: GCF_019279795.1. Taxonomy (NCBI): domain Eukaryota; kingdom Metazoa; phylum Chordata; order Ceratodontiformes; family Protopteridae; genus Protopterus; species Protopterus annectens. Next base: position 1,563,924,006 of record NC_056741.1, read on the forward strand.
GCAGATATATAGCCCCTTCCTTGAACGGCCAGAGTCCCTGTCGGGGATATCCACTAGATCCACCGGGTGCCTTTCCGAATTTGATGCGGTGCGCCTTGGGGACCAGCTGCTCACAGACCCAACCACCTGCTGAACTTGGGACTGTTCCTCCACGGACTCCATCCTACTCTCCTCCTTTGACCTCTTTGCAGGTTTCAAAGCCTTCAATTCCAGTGCCCCTCTGACTTGGGACTGTTTCTCCACGGACTCCATCCTACTCTCCTCCTTTGACCTCTTTGCAGGTTTCAAAGCCTTTGATTCCAATGCCCCTTTCGGTACCCACATCCTCGGTGCCACTAGTGGACCTCACAGTGGCCCCAGGACCTACTCTTTGGCCTTTGGCTTGTTTGGAGCCAGGTCTTTCTAAAGCCCAGGACTGGGCTTCAGGCTGTTTGGTGCCGGGTATGGTCTCATGTGTTTATACGGTTCCGTCCTCTGTGCCAGGAGCCCTGTCTGTACCGATCCCTTTTGAGGCTCCTCTCTTGGGAGTGGGCTCGGTGGAGCGGGGTGTGATCCTGGTTCCGAGGTTGTCTTGCTCAGTTCCGGGCTCCCATCCCTCTTCGGGTGGGCCTGCCTTCCGAGTGATGCAGAGGTTGCTTGCTTCTGGAAGCAAACCGCTGGCGCCAGAACCCCAAACATCGCCTCCCCCTGAGCTGCAGCTGTCACAAGCTATCACTCTGGGACAGCAGGCAGAAGACCTGCAGGAAACCCTACTACATGGTGTCCCCTCTTCCGAATCCTCCTCAGAAGGTCCCACCGAGGAGGTGCCACAGAAAAGTCATGCAAGAGGAAGCACGTAGACTCCCCTGAGGAGTCTCTTACAGAGGATATGGATTATGATGAAGGGGAAGGGTCCCCACGATCACCTCCTGAAGATGTCTCCTTTGGAGACATCCTTGAAACATTGAAACAGAGGGGTGACTGGACACCCAAAAATCATTCCTCTGCGGAATCCGTTTTCCTGCAGGCCTTTCATGCTCGTCCATCTACCTCTTGGGTGACCCCTCCTGCAGACAAGCTAGTCCAGCCCGTGGTGCAGTGGGCCTGGAAGAATCTGGACTCTATTGAGCCAATCCCATGGAGACCAGATAAAATTTAACCCCCCTCCCTGAGGAGAGCCCACATTGGTCTAAAGATTCACCAGTAGATGCTATGTTGGTGGCGGTGGCCACAAAGAAAGAGCTTGCCGAAGAGAGCCAGACTGTTCACCCACCTAACAGGGAGTCTTAGGTGGTAGACAGATTAGGGAAGCGAGTCTTTGCTTCATTGACCTTTGCAGTAAGTCCTTGACCTATCTGGCACATTTTACGAGGCTCCAAAGAGATTTGATCTCCAAACTCTCGGAACTCTATCAGGACCTCACAGCTCATGACCCTGGAATCGATATCGAACTCATCCATGAGGTTAATATCCCATGCAACTGAAGGGGCGTCAAGACCTGTGGGTTCAGGCGCAGTTATGAGACATCATGCCTGGATGCTCCTGTGTGATTTTGCAGACCCTTTTAAGTCTTCCTTCCTGAACGGTCCAATCGAGGCATCTGCCCTGTTCGACCCAAAAGTGAAGGACACTCTAGGCAGGTGTGAGAAGGACGGTAAGACCCTGTTTGCCGTAGGTGTATCGTTTTCCACTCCCCCCAGTGTTCCATCTCCAGGAATCAGAGGAATGGAAAGTTGTGGTACAAGAAGTCTCAGGGTCCTTTTTGTGGCACACGTGGCGAGTTCACTCCCAAAGGCAGAGGGGGTAACTTTTCTGGAAGATGCCCCTACCGAGGCAGAGGGGGGGCCCCCATAACCTGGGACCCAGAGACTCGTTCTCTAGACAGTCCTATCAGCGTTTCTGAAGAGTGGCCCGATTGCTTTCCTCTGGAAGCAGTCGGGGGATGTTTCTTTCTGGACCATGCTGCCTGGCAATCAACAACCACCGATTCCTGGGTGCAGAAGATAGTAACCAGAGGTTTCCACATCCTATTCGACTCTTATCCAAAGCCACCAAGCCAAATTCCCAATGTTCCACCCAGTCAAAGGGAAGAAGCAACCCTAGTGGTAAAAAGGCTGTGTCAGAAAAGAGTCATCCAAGCAGTCCCTCCAGACCATTGCGGATCCGGATTTTACTTGAGATTCTTTTTGGTGCCAAAAAAGACAGGGGACTGGAGACCAATTTTGGATCTCAGCAATTTAAACAGGTTCATCACAGAAATGAAATTCCCCATGGTCACGGATCAGTCCATTCTCCCTTTTTTGGGGGAAGGCGATTGGATGTGCTCAATGGACCTTCAGGATGCATATTACCACATTAAAATTGACAAGCGTTCCAGAAGGCTACATCGCTTCCAGCTGGGAGCCAAACACTACCAATTCCGTGCTCTGCCCTTCGGACTCTCTACAGCCCCCACAGTGTTCACCAAATGCATGGCAGTAGTGACAGCTTACTTGAGACTGCAAGAATTCCGGGTGTTTCCATATTTAGACGATTGGCTCCTCATCGCCCCCACCATGCATCTGCTTGTAATGGCCCTGACATACACCCTCTCTCTGGCGAGCCTTCTGGGAATATCCATAAATTGGGAGAAATTCAACCTGATGTCGACCAATCCATAGAGTTCATAGGAGCAGTATTCATCACCCATTCCTGCTTAATCTCTCTTCCAAATCATAGATTACAAAGGCTAAGGCTCCAACTCCGGGTGATACTCTGTCAAAACAAAGTGTCAGCACTAGAGGTTTTTCAGATCCTAGGTTCTATCGTAGCTTCTTTACCAATGGTACCTCTTGCAAAACTTCACATGAGACTCCTTCAGTTGCTTCTGCTGTCTCAATGGTACCCAAATGAGCATCCTTTGTCCTTCCAGATTCAAATAAGAAATCATTGCAAACAGGATTTAATGTGGTGGATGAGGCCAGGAGGAGCCACCCCTTCCATTCTCCGCAGCCCAGAGCCACTGTGACCACGGATGCTTCCTTAATAGGCTGGGGGGCCATTGTCACGGAATGACAGTCCAAGGCACACGGTCTGCAATGGAGGCCAGTCTGCATATCGGTGTCCTAGAACTGAGGGCAGTGCTTCTAGAGTTTCAAGCATTCCAGTCTGTCCTTCCTTCCAGAACAACTGCCATTCAGTCAGACAACATTTCAGTAGAGAGGCCATGAGGATATGGCAGTGGGCAGTAGCTTCCAATCGCTTTCTGATAGCAATGCATATTCCGGTGATGCCAGTGTGATTGCGGACAAGCTCAGCAGATGTATTCTTCTACCTCACGAGTGGTCCCTCAATCCTTCTATAGTGGCAAAAACTTTCAGCTATTGGGGCTAGCCTTGCTGCAAACTTTTGCCTCCCCGTCCAACCACAAATGCAGCAACTACTTTGCCCTAATCCCCCCACAGGAGGAGTCCCCAAGGGACGCTGTAATCCAAGGGACTTCTGTATGCTTACTCCCCGCATTCCTCCGATTCCCTAATTCTTGAAGAAAGCTCTTCGGTTGAAAAGCAAAATGATCCTCACAGCCCCCTACTGGCCTCGACAAGTATGGTTCCCTTTCTTCTGCCTCACCTGTTATGTCAACCGGGGATGCAGCTTCCACTATACGAGTCCACCTAGCTGCCACTTCAAACTTTCATAAGGGTTTTGGAAATTCTACCCTGATCTCACATCGTCTGTGGAAAACCTTTCTGAAAGGAGTATCTCACATTAGACCCCCAATCAGACAACCTGTAGAACCATGGACACTAGTCCTACAGTCTTTGACGCAACCTCCCTTTGAACCTGCTGCAACTTGTGACATCAAAGTTCTATTATGGAAATCTCTTTTTCTGGTGGCCATCACTTCAGCTAGGCGAATTTCAGAACGTCATGCTCTATGCATAAAACGTTCCTATTTGATTTTCCACAAGGACAGAGTATCACTCCGGACAAATCCTTCCTTTCTCCCTAAAGTGATTTCGGACTTCTCCATTAGCCAGACTATTGCCCTACCAGTTTTTTCCCATGAATTTTTCAAATAAAGGAGGATACTGTCTGCATTCATTAGACATACACAGACAGTTGAGATTCTGTCTAGATGGGACAAATCCATTGTGCAAATCTGACCAGCTATTTGTTTCCTTTTCTGGTCCTAAAATGGGAAAGTCAGTTTCTAAGTTAACCCTTTCTAAATGGCTCAGAGACTGTATACTCATCATTTACCATCATGAGAAAGAACCTATTCCACAGAAAATCAAAGCTTACTCCACTAGATCTATAGCTACTTCTGTGGATTTTCACTCAAGAGCTTCTTTGGATGATATATGTGCAGCGGCTACATGAGCTACTCCTCATACCTTTATCACTTATTACAAATTGGATCTGGTCTCCAGGGGAAGAGCTTCATTTGGCACAATGGTGCTCAAGAATTTTCTTCCATAGGGCCACCCAAGTGACACAAGGTAGTTGGGGACTCTGTCCCATCAGTGATGAATGGAATGAAGATTAACAACATCAGATAAAGAAGTTATGTCTTACCATAACATTACATCTGTGTTGTTGAACTTCATCCATTCATCATGTCCCACCCTCCTTCCCCCTCCTAAGGTTCCTGGGGAGACTTTTGGTCCAAGTCCTGAAATAGGGTACTTGCACAGAAACTGCCTCTGCTTTACTAATAATGGGCAAACTCGATCTGAGGGAACAGGGAGAAGGGTACTATGGGCAAAAGCTTAGCTCGAGAGTTTTTGGCTGGTGCGAGCTTGGTATAAGGCTGACTCAGTTCCAAGGACAGAACCGACAACCTATCAGCGTGAAGATCAACAACAGAGATGGAACGTTATGGTAAGACATAACTTCTTTTTCTGTTTTATTCGATTTCTGGAAAACATCTCCCTTTCCCTCCAGACCAGCTTGATCTGCAGTAGGCAAAGGAGTCCTCTTTGCTCAGCTTGTGTCTGGGCTCCCAATCATAGCTACAGCCTCTAAAAAAATGTATCAACTCTATAGTGCATTGAAAACAAAATCTTCCAATTAATTTCCAACTCCCAGGAAGACCACTGCACCACCTTCTACAAAGCCAGATGGCTACCAGTCTCCTACAAAGCTGAGCTACTCCTAGGTGATAACCAGCTTTAACCAGGTGCCTTCTTGCCTGTTTCTGCCAAACTCCATAATAAAACCACCCCTTACAACCTCTCCCAATAAACTCTGTCACTCCAGTCCTCCTAAACTAAACTGCACTGTACTGATCATTGATCCCCCATTCTTGCATTCATACTCTGGCAGTCCCTCCCCCCTTTCCTAAAGCAAGTCTCCTCTGCCCCCACTTTTAGAGCACAACTCATAAGACAGATCCATGAAGAAAATCTGAGTGCAAGTGCTTTTCCACTGGACACATCACATCTCTCTCCTCGCCTGCATCACTTATACTTTGACCCTCTGTTTTCACCTGCTCCTTCCGTCACCTATCTGCTACTAAAATGAATCCACGTTTCTTTTTCTACTGTGCTAATCCATCTATCCATCTTTCCACAAACCTTTTTCCCATTTTTCTACAGTCATCTGGAGCCAATAATGTTCCTGTTGTCTATGGGATTCTTTGCTTTTTGTGATTACTCCATGTTTGTGAATTTGTTCTGTTTAAATTTTTTGTGATTTTTTTTTTTTTAACCTGAGCTGTGCCTGCAAATTGTCTGTTTTGATCAATGTACTACACCATTAAACAAACTAATTAAAATAAATATAAAATAAAATAAAATGATATTTATATGCTTACTGCCAGCAGCCAAAAAAAAAAATAGAGGGGGAAGAATTATGTTATCAAATTATAACAAGAGGAGGGCAACAACATATGGGATCCTTAGCTCTGAGCTGACTGGCCTAATGCAAACACTTCCTGAACTGGGCACACACACACACACACACACACACACACACACACACACACACACACACACACACACACACACACACCCTTAGCTAAAGCAAATATACATTGTTAAAATTAATTTGGAAACAGATCAAGAAATGAAAAATCTTCACTTATCTTTGTTGTATGTAATGCGACTATTACTAACCAACAATAGCTTAAAATGAACATAGCAATAACAGTTTGAGAATTCTTAGACCATTAGCTCCGAGCAGGCCTCTTCTTGAAACAGTAAACTGTCAAATTTCAGTTCCAGGATTCTGTACAAGAAGGCTTGGAAGACAGATGTCTTTGCTTTTCATTGAACTGGAATATTCCTGTATGCTTTTCCATTGATTTCCTGAGTACTTCTGAGGATTTAGAATACTCTTCAAAGATCAATGTGATGACTCTTCTGGCCCATATAACAGTAGTCCTCACTTCTTTTGGAAATGCCTAGGGGCAATTACCACAGCTTCCTCACATTCTGTATTTACTCACACAAGATAAAGGGTGTTTGACAGATCCCAACCCCAAACAAACTTCAGTTGACTGTCTGGATGAAAAGGTTTAAATATCTTTAGGCAGCACTTTTTTTTTCTGAGGGCATGTAGCAGGTATTAGTGGAGGAAAGAACACCTGCTCTAGAAAATCATATATTAGCAGGTGGAAGAGGTTTTCTAGTTGGGTCAGTCCAGCAAAAGAACCAGCACCCATTCATGTCTGGTGTTTCTCTGGTTTTATAATATTTGTGAGAGTTGCTGTTCTATGGCCTGTCTTACTCCTCAATAATCTTTGTCCACCGTTTCAGCATGTCTGCCAATGGATCCCCGTGTTTCAATGCATCTCATGTGAAAATATTTTTAAAGGGGTTCTGCATAAGAAGCCGCATAGAAAACTAGTGGTTCCTCCTTGGGATCTTAATTTTGCATTAGACAAGCTAATGGTTGCTCCATATCAACTGGTTCTTGATTTGTAGAACAGTCTTACTCTTTCCTTTGACCTCTGCAAGAAGGGTATCTGAGTTGCAAACTCTTTTATTGGCTCAGCTTTATGTCATTTCCTTACCTTCTTTCACAGCTAAAAATGAGGTAGAAAAGATACTTCATCCCTTGGATGCCCACAGGCAGCTCAGGTACTATCCTTTTTTTAAACAAGTAACACTTTTATTAAATTATTATTATGGTACAGGCAATCATACAGTTATATAAATGAAAACCATACTGACATTTTTTTTCAGAATTTCTGTTGGTTGTCTTTTGTGAAGATAAAAAAAGACAGCCTGTGGCAACAGACTATTTCCAAATGATTGTCTCAGTCTGTTACCCTTTGTTATTCCTACCACAAGAAAACTAATCCAGGTAGGGTCCAGGCTTACTTTTCCAGGGTCATGGCTTCATCTTCGACTTTTTTGAAATGGTTAGATTCTTGAAGTATTGTAAAAGCGGAAATTTGGTCCTGTGTGCATACTTTTATAAAGCATTATAAACTCAATTCCCTTTTTAGATCTACAGTAGATTTTGTCAGGACAAGGGGGTCATGGACACTCTTTCTTCCTTCCTCCTTCCAGTCATTCTAAGCTATGGTAAATGACCCATATAGCTTAGAGTTAGACTACTGCAGCAGTGATCATTATGAAGAACATAATACAGTTGTGGAACTAAAATTACCATAACAGTAGATGTTTGAATGGTCACTGCTGCACTAGTTGCTCCCTCCCTCCTTCTCCTTATATTTTTGTAATTTTTTTATGTCAGGGTATGGACATTTATTTTCTTTTTTTCCCTAGAATTGTCTTTACGCTGATTTTTGCCTTCCTGTATCTGTTGGCATTAACGCACTAAAGGGCTGAGTGCTCAGCTCTGTCCTTTATGCAAGTCAGCTCGAGCTGCATTATATTTTGTGTACTTGGAAGGTTCTCTGAAGCTTTGGAAGCTGACCAACTATCATATCCTTGGCAGGATGTAACCCATATAGCTAAAGTTACTGTAGCAGTGATCACTTGGACATCTGCTGTTATGGTAAGTTTGCTTAGACAACTGTACATTCCTCAGTCTTCCACGTTTTTATACCCTCATACTAGTTCTGACCCAGCAGCTCTTGGTTTAGTAAACCCAGCTGCTCCTTAACATTTGGTTGATATCAATTTATCTCCTTCTGGCAAGGATGGGAAGGCTTATTATACATTTGGGGAAATAGAATATTCTTCTGCGCCACTTGTTTTTAGAATGTTCAGGTGTCATGCTCATATGTTGAAGTTGCTTGGCCCTTTTGAGAACATGAGGAATATGTTTGCATCTGTTGCCTCTTGTGAGGAGAAATTTGCTTTGAGTGACTTGTTTTTTTTCTATTTCTCAAGTGTCTACCCATTTTTTTTTAAATGTGCATGTGACACTTGCTGAAGCCAATTCTAGGACTGGTGTCATTGCAACTGTTAAGAGGAGGTTTGTCTGTTTGTTCTCGGAACCTCCCAAAGAATGTTGACAATTGAATTTTGACTTCTTCCTTGGACAGAAAACTTGTTTTTGGACCTCCTGCTGCAGAGATCATTAAAAAGTGCGATGAGAGAGTAGATTTTCTGCCCTCCTCTTTCAAGTGATTTAACACTCCTTCAGATTTCTGCAAAAACAAAATAAACAGTCTCAGCAATCAGCTGGTAAGCAGACATTTAAAAAGCAGTGGCATGGAGGTTACAAAAAGAAAGCTGGACCCCCCCCCCCCCAGAACAAAGACAGTCTAATAAGTCTGAATGAGTATATAAGGGGCTTCCTTCCCTCCTTCCACTCTGGCAGTCCCTAACTTTTCCAGAAAGGCTGAACCTCCATTTCTGTCTTTGGCAACAGATTGTTTCAGGTGAATGGGTTCTGAGATTAATCCATCAAGGCTGCAGTGAGATTCTTTCACTGCATTTCAGAAGATTGCTCTTCAACTACCAGACCAAACTGTTCTTTTTCCTCCTGTCATCTAGAATATGTTAGGTCAGGGACTAATAGAAGCTGTTCCTTCTTCTTAGTTTTGAGAAGGGTTTTATTCAGAGATTTTCTGGTGCCAAAGAAAAATGATTCTTGGAGACCAGTTCTGGACCTTTCCTTTTTGAACCAGTTTGTGATAGTGCCCAAGTTTAAAATGTTGTCACTTCAAAACTTAGTACCCCTTACTCCCCATATGAGTCTCCTAGTGACCTTAGATATATAAAAGATACATAGCATCACATTCCTATAGATCCAGATTTCAGGCATTTCTTAAGGTTTTCTGTGCCTGGAATACATTATCATTGCTCTGCCTACTCTTTGGGTTATCTACTGCTCTAAGGGTGTTCACAAAGTGTCTGGCTCCTGTGATAGCATACTTCCATCTGCAAGGTATTCACATTTTTCTTTCTTTCTTTCTTTTTGGTTGACCTTATTTTTGCAGAGTACTTTTCAAAGTGCCTGGAATCTCTCACTTTGGCAAGGGATCTCTTACACAGGCTGGGATTCCATGAGAACATCATGAAGGATTTTCTGACTCCTTCTCATGGAATTATTTTCCCGGGTTGTCTGCTGGAACCCTCAGTTCAAGAGCTTTTCTTTCACAGGAAAAAAAAAATCTGTATTTAGAGTTATTCCAGGGGGTTTCCACCCATCCTCCCATCTCTGCAATGGAATTCCTCAAGATTCTGGGTCTCATTGCTTACAAGACTATGGTTCTGTTATCAACGTGTATTGATTTTTCGTATTCCAGTTGTGGGATTTGTTAAAAGGAGAATAAAACATTTCTCGAAAACCAGGTCTCACATTCTCCCCTCCTGATTCAACACAGTTGGAAATAACAGACACCTCAGACTTTGTGGAGCAGTGTAAGTAGGAATAAAAGAGCAGGGTCTTTGGAACAAAAGTGAAAGACCAAAACACACAAACATAAAAGAGATGTTAGCTGTCATAAATGCTGTCAACTCTTTCTATCATCTGTAGTCTCCAGGACCTTCATAAGCATTTACAGACAGTACCACAGTGATGTGGTATAGAAACAATCAAGAGGGAACCAGATCTTACCCTGTGTGCAGACTTGCCATGGTAACCTGGAATATTGCTTTTCAGCACAGTCTCACTCTACAGCCATCTTACATTCTGTCAGAGTAACATTATGTGGCAGGTGAGCTGAGCAGGATCAAAACAGACATTCTTGACTGGAAACTGAATCAAAGGTTCTTCCAAGATTAGATCCATATGTGGGAAGCACCTCAAATAGAGCATGTTATGTAATCCAGTCTTGCCTTCATTCTTAACCGTGGGTTCGGAGCCGAACCTCCGCTCCGACTCGGCCATACTCTAGCTCGAAGTCTTCAATTGGCTCGTGGCTAAGAGGTATCCCATCATGCAACAGGTCTATTTCCCAGATCTCATTTGCCACTCGTTAAGCTCAGACGTGGTCTCGCTTTTGGCCGTGGCTAAGTATATTGTTTATAAAACTTTTATAAACTGTTGACTTTTTGTTGCTTGAAAAAGCTATTTTCATAGCTCTGTGTGTGGTAGTGGTGTTTTACTGCCTGTATTTGTTTCTCTGGCTGTTTTTTTTGCCCTTGTCTGGCTGTTTGGGTATCCCATTCGTTTTCTTTCCCCACGGGCTAGGCCCATTTAAGTTAGAGGACCTAGTCCTCCCCATTGTTTCTGTGTGGTGTTTGGTTTGGTGCTCCATTCTGTTAGCATTTTTGTTGTGTCTGGCTAGTGGTGCTTTCCTGCTTTTGTTTCCCTGGGCTAGGCCCGTTTAAGTTAGAGGACCTATTCCTCGCTGTTGTTTTCCCGCCGGTTTCTGGGCCGTTTGAATTAGAGGCTCTGTTTCTTGTTAGTTGGGTCTAGTGCTTGCACGTATTAATTTGTTCCTTTCAGCATGTCCAAGGATCCTAAGGAATACAGGCCTTCAAGTTTTAAAAAGTGTGTTGAATGTAGCAATAAAATGTCTTTAACTGATGGACACTCTGTGTGTGTGTACTGCTTGGGGGCTATTCACCTCCAAGAGTCCTGCTTGTTTTGTCATTCCTTCAGTCCTCATGTGCTACAGGAGAGGAAGAACAAGCTCATTTTGTAAGGACTGCTTAAACACTCCTTTGTGGAAGACTTGACTAAGTCTTCCAGTGCATTATTCTCTCCAGCCAAAAAGGACAAAAAGACTTTCAAGAAGTGCTCTCCGGCTCCGTCTGTTTCTTCAGAGCCACCAGAGAAAGTTGCTAGAACAGCTTCTCCTTCTTCGGTGCCATTGCCCTCAGTGCCGAAAGAAGGTAGTCTCTTGACTAAATCCGTATCTGCTCCCAGCCTTTCAGAGCCAGTCACGGATATTTTGGTTCGGAGCCGGTCTCCAGTTTTTCAACCGGATTCTCCTTCACAAAAGTCCCCTTCTGCTGGGAGATCTTGATCTCCTACTTTATCTTCCAGGTCTTCCAGGACCCTTTCCGATGAGGACGTTGATAGGGTGATGAAGAAACTGCTTCAGTCATCGGTGTTGGCTAAATTGATTTCGGCTCCAACCCAGTCAGCTCCGGAGCTTATGGCCTCTTCATCTTTTGTTGTGCCTCCTCCAAGCCTTTCTCAGCAGCCTTCGTAGCCAGAGTTGTTGGTGCTGTCGGGTGCCGTTAGGTTGGTTCCAGTAGCCTTGCCTGGCTTCTCGATTCCGATTTCCGCGCCGACCCCTTCTGCTCTGTCCACGGGTTCGAGGGTTCATGGTTCTCCGGTCGGACCCGAGGGGGAGGTCTCGGATCGATCTTCATCGTTTCTGAGCCTTCCTGTCGGTGCTTCGGCCCAAGTGAGCTCGGACCCGACATTAGCTTTGGACCTCATCTCCTTGGCGCCGAGGGCTACTACTGTTTCATCTTCAGTTAGTTGGCCTTCGGAGCCGGGGGGATCAGCCTTCGAGGTTATGAAGAGTGTGCTGACCAGGTCGTCAGCTGCATCCTACGGCACCGATAGTCTGCCCCCTCCAGCACTGGTGTCAGTTTCGATCATGCTCTATCCATGGGCAGTGGAGACCCTAAACCTCAGGATTCCTCCCTGAGTGGTCCCCAACTTTCTGACGTCTCCCCAGAGTTTTTGCCTGAGGAGTCCGCCAGAAAGAGATTGTGTAAGAGGAAACACCTTGACTCCCCGGATGAGTCTTATGTCAGATACCAACCTCGAAGAGTCAGAGGGGTCCCCCAAGTCGTCTTCTGAAGATCTCTTTTTCAGATATCCTGGAGATCCTGAAGCAGAGAGGTGGCTGGCCATCCAAATCTCCTTCTGAAGAGGAGTCGGTGTTCCTGAGGGCTTTCGGGTCTCAACCCTCCGCCTCTTGGGTTTCTCCCCCTTTTGATGAGCTATTAGATCTTGTCTGTCGAAAGGTGTGAGAAACTCCTGACACTGTGGAACTGGTCCCAAGGAGACCCAATAAGTTTTTGTCCGCCCCCTCTGACAAGGAGTATCTATCTAAAGGCATTCCAGTAGATGCCATGGTGGTGGCAGCGGCCACTAAGACGGAACTTGCTGAAACTTCGTCTTCCGTCCATCCACCTAACAATGAGTCCCGGGCTATGGACAGGTATGGGAAGCATGTGTTTACCTCAGCAGCCCTTACACTGTGGTCGCTGAACTACTTGATGCATTTTATGAGGCTGCAGAGAGATTTCCTAAAAGAGCTAGGAGATTCTCTACAGGGTAACATTTCTGATGCCGTGGCACAGAAGGTCAATGCACAGATGTCTAACCTAAATTCCCTTACCAACTCCTCCATGAGGCTGATCTCATATGCAGCTGATGGAGCGATTAAGGGCTGCGGGTTCCAGAGTCTCTCTTAGGAGACACTCCTGGACGTGCCTGTGCAATTTCACGCAGGCCTTCAAGTCTACATTCACCAGTGCCCCATTTGATGGTTCATTGTTGTTCGGAACCAAGGTGAAGGACACTCTCACTAGGTGTGAGCAGGAAGGAAAAATCCTGTCTACCGTGGGAGTTCGTTTTTTCATGCCTTCTAGACCTTACCCCAAGGGCCAGAAGGGTGGGAAAATGTGGTTCAGGAAGTCGCAGAGGTTTTTTCAGGGTGCACAAAGTGATTCCCCCTCCGGAGGCAGGGGAGGGGGTGGAAATTCAAGTAGATGCTGCCCTAGAGGCAGAGGAGGCCCGCATAACCAGGGGGACCGTGATTCCTTTTGTGGTTCTCCCTACCCACGCTCCTGAAGGGAGGCCTGACTGTGCATCTCTGGAGCTGGTCGGGGGTCGCATTTCTTTATACCCCAAAGCCTGGCAAGAAGTCACCCAAGACAAGTGGGTATTAAAGATATTTCCAGAAGTTATCATATCCCCTTCTCTTCTTCTCCCCCGCCATCCAAGAGAATCCCAGACATTCCACTCAGTCACAGGGATTGTGCAACTTTAGAAATAAAAAAAGTTGCTTTCAAAGGGAGCCATCCAGCCTGTCTCCGCAGACCAAGTAGGATTAGGGACTTACTCCCGATTCTTTTTGGTGCTGAAAAGAACAGGGGACCCGAGACCCATCTTGGATCTCAGCCGATTGAACCTTCATGTACAAAAGTCCAAGTTCCGCATGGTCACCTTACAGTCAATACTTCCTTTGTTAGGGAAAGATGTGTGGATGTGCTTCTTCGACCTCAAAGATGCTTACTACCATATCAAGATGGACAGGCCATTGAAAAGTCATTTACGCTTCCGGTTGGGAGCCAGTCATTTTCAGTTTTGCGCTCTGCCCTTTGGTCTCACCACAGCCCCCAGGGTGTTCACCAAATGTGTGGCAGTGGTAACGGCTCACTTGAGAGGTCAGGGATTCTAAGTGTTTCCGTACCTGGACGACTGGCTCCTTTCTGCCACCAACAGGCATCTACTGTTACAGACCAGGGACACCACCATTACACTGTGTCAACGGTTAGGAATTATTCTAAATTGGAAAAAATCTGCCTTGTTGCCCTCACAGTGTGTCACTTTTATCGGCGCCAAACTGATACAGTGCTCAGGAGGGCCTTCTTACCAGAAGAGGGAATTCAGGCTCTACAACAGCAGGTCTATGCCTTACTACCATTGAGGAAGGTCAGGGCAAATGTAGTCCTCAAGTCATTAGAGACCATGGCTGCCATGATCATGCTAGTTCCCCTTGCCAGACTACACATAAGGGTTCTTCAGTGGCTGCTTTTCGCCCAATGGTCACTGCATCTCCCACTCTCCCATTTTATTCTGATTATGGACACGTGCAAGTGGAATCTACGCTGGTGGCTTCAGACCAGTATTCTCAACATGGGCAAGCCCTTTATCCCACCTTCTGCAGTTGCCACGGTGATCATGGATGCCTCCCAGATCGGGTGGGAGGGGGGCATTATCTCAGCAGGACTGTCCAAGGCACGATGCAGGATCATGACACCCATTTTCATGTCAGTGTGTTGGAGATGAGAGCAGTGCTATTAGTGTTGCAAGCACTTCAGAGCTCTCTCCCTCTAGGGACAATTGCAATCCACTCAGACAACATGTTGGTGGTGTAGTACCTGAACAAACAGGGAGAAACCAAATCATACCCCCTTTGCAGAGAGGCACTTCGAGTTTGGCAGTGGGCTGTGCCTTGCCAATGCTTTCTAGTTGCAACGCATATAAGGGGAAGTCCAACGTGATTGACGACAGGCTGAGGAGAGCTATCCTAATGCCTCACGAGTGGTCCCTGAACAATTATGTTGCGGAAGAGATATTCCACAGATGGGGTCAGCCTTGCTGCAATCTATTTGCTAGCCTCCTCAATGCCAAATTCAGCAGCTACTTCACCCTTATACCCCCGGAGGGGGAGACACCCAGGGACGCTCTGGCTCACGATTGGCCCTCCGGTCTTCTCTATGCCTTTCCACCATTACCTCTGATATCAAAGGTCATTCAGAAAGCACAGTCTCTGGGGAGAAAAATGATCCTCATTGCCCTACACTGGCCTCGTCAGATTTGGTTTCCCTTCCTTCAACCCTATTTAATGGTCAAGCCCTGGATTCTGGACCTAGTACCAGATCTGCTGACTCATATGTCAGGACAGTTCCATCCCTCCATCCAGACCATCAGGTTGACAGCTTGGCTGCTCCAGTTCCATCCTTAGTCAGGCTTCATGATTTTTCCCCGGAAGTGGTCCATATTCTATCATCTTCCCACAAGCCTTCTACCGGGAAGATTTATTCCAGTAAGTGGAAGAGATTTTCTATTTGGGTCCGTGAGAGACATATTGATCCTTATACAGCGCCTATTTCGGCAATATTGGAATTTCTTTCTCAACTGTTTAGTCAAGGTTCAGCTGTGGCAACCATTAAAGTGCAACTGGCAGCAATTTCTACCTTTCACATTGCTAGTGAGCCCAACCTTATGGCTCATAGGCTTTGTAGATCTTTTATGAAAGGGACATTGTTACTCTGACCTCCAGTCTTTGATCCAGTGATGCCATGGGACCTCAATTTGTACTACAGAAGCTCACCTCAATTCCCTTTGAGCCCACAGCTACGTGTGACATTAAATTCACTTCATGGAAGACAGTATTCTTGGTAGCCATAACTTCAGCTAAGCGGGTCTCTGAACTCCAAGCATTATCGATTAGACCACCTTATTTAGTGTTTCACAAAGATAGGGTTTCCTTAAGAACCAACCCTTCCTTTGTTCCAAAGGTTTCCTCTGTTGTCAATATCAACCAATCCATTGAGTTGCCTGTGTTTTTTCCTGAATTCTCCAACAAGGCAGAATTTAAGTTTCATCAGCTGGATGTTCACAGACAATTGCGCTTCTATTTACATAGGACGAAAGAGTTCAGGAAATCAGATCAAATGTTTGTCTCATTTTCAGACACTAGACTTGGGGTTCCGGTTTCTAAGGTAACCTTGTCTCGCTGGATCTTCGATTTCATCTCATTTATTTATGCTTCCAATGGCAAAGAATTACCCTTTAAAGTGAAGGCTCATTCTACACGATCTGTGGCTACCTCAACTGCATTTCAGGCTAGGATATCTATGGATGATATTTGTGCTGCAGCAACATGGGCGTCGCCTCATGCCTTTATTAGTCACTACAAATTAGATCTGGTCTCTAGAGGCAGATCTTCCTTTGGTTCCACTGTGCTCAAGAGTATTTTTCACTGAGCCACCCAAGATCAAGGTGCTAGGGATGCTGTCCCACGGGTAAGAATGAAGGCGAGATTGGACTACATAACATCAAGAAGTTATGTACTCACCATAACGTTCGATATATGTAGTCCATATCGCCTTATATTCTTACTAACCCTCCCTCCTTCCCCCTCCTGGAGGACCTGGAGGTATTGTCTCTAGGTGTCAGTAGTCCTTTCTGTTGGGGTTGTTCTTCTTCTCAGTGTGTATGTGTGTGAGCTTACAGCAAACAAGATCTGGGGATTAGACCTATTCCATGATGGGATACCTCTTAGCCACGAGTCAATTGAAGACTTCGAGCTAGAGTATGGCCGAGTCGGAGCCGAGGTTCAGCTCCGAACCCATGGGTAAGAATGTAAAGTGAGATGGACTACATACATCGAACGTTATGGTGAGTATATAACTTCTTGTTTTTACTTTTACTCTAAACAGTCAATTGGCAAAATTCTGCTCCAGGACTCCATGCAAGCAGGACTGGAAGACAGATGCTTTTTCTTTTCCTTGGACAGGAATATTTTTCTATGCTTTCCCACCCATTCCACTAATATCCACGGTACTTATGAAAGTTCTGAAAGTCTCCTGAAAGATTATGATAGTGACTACCTTCTGTCCCAGGCAACAGAGTTTCTGTCTTCTTCTGGAGATTGACAGGGACAGTTACCACAAGCTTCCTCACAGTCTAGATTTACTCACACAAGACCAGTGGTATTTGATGCATA
The DNA here is from genome assembly GCF_019279795.1 of Protopterus annectens. Classification (NCBI taxonomy): domain Eukaryota; kingdom Metazoa; phylum Chordata; order Ceratodontiformes; family Protopteridae; genus Protopterus; species Protopterus annectens. The sequence goes on from NC_056741.1 coordinate 1,563,940,762, forward strand.
CCCTCCCCAAACAACTGCAGTTGACTGCCTAGATTAAGTTCATAGGTTTATAGGTAGGTACTAGGCTATCGGCCCTGGGGCCTATATAAGCCTAGCCAAAAGGGTTCCCTGGCTTTCGCCACCCAAGAAAATTATTTTCCTGTGCCCCTGTCAAGCAGTGCCTTAGAAGTGATCCCCGGGGTGAATTTTCTATTTCCCATCCAGTCGTCAAGATTTTTCTTAGAGGGCCAATGAGGAGCTTTACTTGACATGAATGTGTAGTTTGTTCCAGCTTATGGGAACTCTCTTTGACAAGAATCTATCCCTCCAGCATGTTCTGTTTATTGTGGTGACAATGTTTAGGTCCCTGGAGCATGTGGTTTGGAGAGATTAGGATTTCTTTAAGTGCAGCTCTGGGTTTGACATAGCTTTGTATGTTAGGCAGAGATCGCCTCTGAGTAGGCGATATGCGTCAGAGTAGAGCTGGAGTTTGTTGATACTGTCTGCGTATGGCATCTGTTTGAGGCCAGTAATCCTCTTAGTGAGGTATTTCTGTGGCCTTTCCGATTGTTGTAGGTGTCTTGTGAGATATATGCCAAATGGGGCATTGTACTCTATAATGGGTCTGATGAGGGATGAGTAGAGAGGAACAATGACCTCCTTTTTTCTAGAGGAGAACCCTTTTGTGATGAGGTGTGCCACGCAGAAGGATTTCCTGACTACTGTGTGACTACTGTGGCAAAGTGGTTATCAAAGGAGAGACTACTGTCCACCTGTGTCCCGAGGTCTCTTATCACACTTTCAGTGTTTAATGAGCTGCCGCCTATGTGGTAGTTAATGGGTACCGAGTTTTTCCCAGAGGTGATAGCAATGCACTTCTTGGCATTGAGCTTGAGGCCATGACTTTGACACCAAGCATCTGTCTCTGTGAGGCCCTTTTGTAGAATGTCTATATCATTAGGTGATTCCATTATGGCTCCCAGTTTGCAGTCATGTGCGAACTTTGTTAGCCAAAGACCTTCTGTGTTGCTCTGCACTTCAGAGAAGTAATGCCGAACAGGAGAGGACCCAGAACCGATCCCTGTGGTACTCCACTCATCACTGGTCTGAAGTTGGACTTGGAGTCGGCTACTTTTATTGTGTGGGTTCTGTCAGTGAGCTAGTTGGCCACCCATCTTGTGACATAGGGATTTATACCCAGTTTTGTGAGTTTATCTATAATTCCAGAGTGGGGGATGGTATTGAAAGCCTTGGCGAGGTCAAGATAGGCTATGTGCACTACCTTGCCCTCGTCTACAGCTCTAGTGACTGCTTCAAAGAAGTCAGTCAGGTTTAGTAGACATGATCTACCTTTTACAAACCCAAACTGAGTGGGGTCCAGGGTTTGGAGGTTACCTATGTCTTTGTTTATAAGCTCCAAGATGATACATTCCATGGCCTTGCAGACCAGGCTCGTCAGGGTAATGGGGCAGTAGTTTCCGGGGTCTGTAGTGGCACCCTCTTTGGGGGGTGGGATAACTGTCACTGTGCGCCATTCAGTAGGCACATAGCCTGAGGTGAGGCTATGATTGAACATGGTACTTAGGTGGGGTGCCAGTTCGTTCTGTAGTTTCTGCAGTACGCAGCCTGGGATGTTGTCTGGTCCCATGGATCCTGTATTCTTGGCTTTGGAGTGTGCGGTCTTTACTTTTCATCCATGATTACAGGGGCTTTGCATTCTTCTGGTATTGAGATGGGCCCTTTGGAGGGTGAGAGGGGGGTAAAGTTAGCAGTGAACCTATCTGCCAGGATGTTGGCAATATCGGTTGGTTCTGTATATTTAGTGCCATTATGCTGTAGCTCAGAGCAGATCTGAGTGCTGCGATTGAGATTCTTGACATAGCTATAGAATGCTTTGTAGTTGCCTTTGGAATCAGTGGCAATTTTATTTTCATAACTGGCTTTGGAGAGTTTTATGAGGGATCTCAGCTTCTTGCTGAGGCTGACCAGGGAGTTCCTCCAATCTTGGGATTTTACTCTTTTTTGCAACAGCTTCTTCCTTCTGTTGTAGAGTTTGTTTATGACAGGGGACCATCAGATTGGCTTCCTTGTTTTGGAGGATAGCGTCTTGGTTCTGTTGGGGATGGCATGATCCATGCACTGGTGTATGTGCTTATACAGTGCATTTGTATAAGATTCAGCAGATGTACCTCTATTTTCTGTCTGCATGGGTGTCCTGAAGTTTATCACTTCTGTCTTAAGAAGCATGAAGTTGACTTTGGAGTCATTTTTGACGGTGGTTTCATTAATGGGGGGTGGGATATGGATGTCTAGGGTGATTATCTTGTGGTTGGATCTGACCAGTGAGGAGTTGACCTCTGACATGGAACACTGGTTACCCATATTGGTAATGACCAAGTCCAGGATATTGCTGCCCTGGTGGGGGTGTGGACAAGCTGATCCAAGGTGTTAGAATTTATGAATTCCAGAAAATGTTGAGTGAATGAGTTGGTACATGAGTATTTTTCCCAGTTGATGGTGGGGTAGTTGAAATCGTCCATAATTAAGGTATTGGGTTGTACCTTAATATTTTCCAATATCTTAAGAAATGAATAGTGGGAATCCTGGGGCATGGCGGAGGATCTGTAACAAGCTACAACCTGGATTGCAGTCTTGCCCAATGTTAGTTGCACTTGGATAATTTCAGATCCATTATGTTGATCAACTAGCCTGGAGGTGTGGATATCCTTAATGAATATGGACATGCCTCTGCCTTTAGTGTTTCGGTCCAGGTTAGGTGGCCGAAAGGTGTGGTATGAATTATAGCCTGGTAATGCAGGGGTGCTGTCTGGAGCCTTGAACCAGGTCTCTGTCATTGCACAGATGTCAATGCTCTCCATTTTAAGGAGTGCCTCGAGTGAGTGCATTTTGAGGTTTAGACTTCTAGCATTGAGTGGCATTACCCTCAGACTTTGCTTGCTTGTACCTGTTACGGTGGTGAATTTAGCATTTGAACCTTGATAGTTTTAATGTATTTTAGGCACTTTTTTCTGAGGATATGTAGCAGGTATTAATTGAGGCAAGAAAAACAGACACTATAAAATTATATGTTAGTAAATTGAAACATTTTTTAGTTGGTGTCAGGAAAAGACACAGCACCCATTCAGGAGTAGAGTTTCTGTGGTTCTGTATCATTTGAGTTAGTCACTATCCTATGGCTTGTCTTACTACTCAATCAAAATTAATTTATTGGCCATTTCAGCATGTCTGCCCATGCGTTCTACTCTTACACTGGAGTCTTGTATGAAAATGTTTTTGAAAGGGTGTTGCATAGAAAGCCTCATGGGATTATAATTTTATGTTAACAGTTTACTGTTCCTCCATCTGAACCAGCTCACCAGGCTGACTTGAGGATCTTGATATGGAAAGCTGTCTGACGTATTGATTTAACTTTGCAAAAAGAATATCTGAGTTGTACGCTATTATGGTGAGTCAGCCTTATCTTATTTTCCAGAAAGATAGGGTTTCTTTGAGAACTAATCCTTCTTTTATGCCTAAAGTGGTATCCAAATGTACATTAAGCCAAGCTATCCATCTCTCTGTCTTCTTTCCAAAACTTAAAAATGATGGAGAAAGAACATATCATACCTCGGATTTTAGCAGACAACTTAGGTGCTACCTTGACAGAATGAAATCTTTCAGAACTTATGATCCATTGTTCATTTCTTGTGAAGGTAAGAAGAAAGAACAACCAATATCCAAACAGACTGTTTCTCAATTGTTGTGTTATGTTATTACATTTCGTGATCCCTACCACAGCAAAACTATTCTAGGCATGTTCAAGGCTCATTCTATCAGGGCCTAGGCTTCTTCTGTGGCTTTTTGGTAAGGCTGGATTCTAGAAGTATTCCAAAAGCAACAGCTGGGTCCTCTGTGCATACTTTTACACAGCACAATAAACTAGATACCATCTTCATGTCTAGGACAGAATTTACAAGAAACATTTCCTGTGGGCTCCTGGACCCTCATCTCTCCTCATCCCAGTTTATCTAAGCTGTGGTAATTTATTCATATAGCTAAGGCTACTGCAGCAGTAATGTTTGAAGAACATAGTACAGTTGTGTAAGTACGCTTACCATAACGGTAGATGTTCAAATGATTACTGCTGCTGTAGCCACTCCCTCTCGCCATTCTTCTTATTTTTGGATGTTTTTATGCCAGAGTATGGACATTTATTTTTGATTTTCTAGCTTTGTCCTTCTCAGGGCTTTAGCCTCCCTCTGTCTGTTGGAATGAAATCTGTGAAGGGCTTGGTGTCTAAACTTGACTTCAGTCAGCTCAGTCGGAAGGTGCTCTGAAGCTTTGGAAGCTGACTGGCTGTTATATCCTGTGTGGGATGTAACCCATACTGCTTAGGCTACTACAGCAGTGATAATCTGAACATCTATTGTTATGGTAAAGCTTACTTACTGTACTTTTTTGTATTAAGCTAATAAGTGGCTATTGTCTGCATGCAAGAAGTGGCTCCATTCTGCTACTGTTTCAGACATGGTATTCCAGTAGGTCCCAAAAATGTCCACAGCTTCACCATTTGTTTCATTGAAGTATATCCTGGCATAATCTAGTTTGGCAGTAACTATTGTCAGAACTACTGCTATCTCTACCATTTAGGTGGTGTCTATGGCACACCCTTAAATACAGTCTTAATTATTTCATTATTTTCTTATTTATTTTGGAGGAGATTGTATTGAAACAGTACACAAAAGGGGAAACCTTTAAGGGAAGATACCTTAAAAGTCTGCACTGTGAAGGTTAGAAAAAAGAATAATCACTATGTGGATTATCTGCAGTATTTAATATTAGTGTATGAATTGACCAATTAAACACACACCTGAAAACAATGGCAAGAATAGCAAAGATTGATTAAAAAGATAAGGAGGAAAACCAAAATAATATCAGTAATAGTATGTTTTTTATCACTTTTACAGGTTGCATACCACCACAGAAATCTTCTAGCTTCATTAGCTTATCATTAGTATAACTATTAATCCAGGAATGGAACGGAATTACATATTTAACTTTATTGTATTGGAGTTTGGTTCTTTTTAACTATATTTCCTATTCATTTATTTATACTTTTAGATTATAGGTGATCTTGTTCAAGGACTCTTTTCTGGGCCATTAAGAAAACACAGTTGCACAGAGTGACAGATTACAGTGTACAACAAGATAATGACTGCAGCACACATTGTTGACAGATAAAATTCAATGAAAAATAAATGTTTGCGCCTGTATGTATTTCTCAGTAAACATGTTGTATACAATTGATAATTGCAATCCTAAACAAGATGAAGACTGAAAAACCAATAGAAACACAGTATTGCACATTAGTGATAATTAAAGTAAAATGGAAAATAAGCAGTGGCATTAATAATTATGGACTGCATGATATGTACATTGGATTGGCGAATAGTGATGCTGTGTAGAATACATATGCGTAATGTTCAGGCACAGTGGCTCTGGGTTTTACATGTATGCAGCCAACAAAGGACCTCCCAGCCAAACTCTGCAGAGCTGTAAATGTACAAGTCAGAGAAAAGTGTGCTGGAGGTACACACTTGAAAATCTGCTGTAACTTGGAAGTTTGCTGAGTAGTAAGCAAGCAAGCGTGGTCTCTGCTAAATGGGAGACTTTATTGCAAGAAGATGCACATACCTTAGATGCGCAGATTGCGAGAATCTGTATATTTCTCAGCAGATGGATGCAGCCAAGCTCTCCTAGGCTGTACTGGACCTGCAGATGGAGACAAAGTGAGCAAATAATACAAATAGTTACTTAATTAAAGAAGAGACACTGAAAAAGATGGGGGGACTCAGACAGGCACACTGGTGAAGTTTGATGTCTTGTGCTACAGAACAGAAAGGAATAAAAAAAGGGTACTGCTAGCCCAGTAAATGCACTGTCAGAATGTTTAAAGAATAACAGTATGCTGACCTGGTGAATGAATGTTCTGTGTCAGGTGCAGGTCTTTCAAAGGTTTTAATGGAGTGGGCCACCTCCTGAATCGTAAACTCTGACAGTTTGCCTGCAAACATTTAACACCTGTTCATTTGCACACCTATTCAAAAACTCAGTAGTTAATATTAAAATTGCTGGGTGGCAGGGCTGTACCACTTTATGTGAAAGTGTGTGTGTGTGTGTGTGTGTGTGTGTGTGTGTGTGTGTGTGTGTGTGTGTGTGTGTGTGTGTGTGTGCGTGCGTGCCTCCAAAACCAAAGTCTTCCATGGGTCACATGTGGCTTGGTAAGTGGACATAAAACAGAGCAATAAATACAAAAGTTATTATATAAGTTTGGAAGAGAACAGCAGGAGAATAGAATTGCATTACTGCCAGTAACTATACAGGTATTTACAAAAGGACTCAGGAAATTGCTCATCCACTTTTGCCCCTCACTGGGCAAGCTGGTTGGACTGCCTTCTTTGCAGGTCATCAAACCTGTGCCTGCGCTGTTCTGCACTCCTGAGTATATCTCAGTGTGGCTCTTGGCTTTGCTGGATCATCTTCTCCTACCTGCAGCCTCTACTTATACCTGGCTGCATACAGTTATAGGAAGGTTTTTGGAATCTTTTAAACACCATCGTAGGGTTCTGCCCTGGGCTTTCACAGAAGCCATCCTTGCCATGCAAAGTCAAGAATTAAAATGATGCCCTTTCTGTAAAAGTGCTGTGGTATGAACCACACCTGCTGTAGTTTAACTATAAGCAGTTCTTGTTGCTGCTAGATTGCATGTTGGTCTATGGGGCATGGCGATAAGTTCTACTTACCTGTAATAGTAGATGTTTGTAGAACATACTGCTTTACTGGTAGTATGCACCCTCCAACCCCATTTTGGATGTGTAGTTTAGTGACTGGATTCCCATTGAAAGCTGCTCCACAGCCTTTATTGTTGTATTATGTGTGTGGTTTTTAGTTTGAAACACATCAAAGCAGGCACTTTTAGAGGTTTAGAAAGCATAAAAATAAGAAAGACCTTTAGTAAAATAAATTTGGGGAAAAATGCATTATCCTATTGGGAAGGCAAGAAAAAAAAATAAAAGCACATTAATACTTAACACGCAAAACTAAAATATCTATACACAAATGAAGAAAGAAAACTTGAATCAGACTGATAACAAAAGTCTCTTCACATAGGGCCCAATTAATTAAACAAAGCAGAACAGCCTTACATTTTTAAATGAGGCTGAGTCTGCAGAAAAGGTTACTGTGTCATCCAACATGCTCTTTCTCAACCTCATGTACAGTCCCCCACTATGACCATATCAACTAGATATTTGTGAATGGTATGGAGGAAAATCTGATGCACAAAATGAGTCAATAATGCACTATATAGCATAGCCTACATTTAACACTCCATGCACCGTTTTATCTCTGTCACTTAATTACACTGTCATTTAGTGTTTGTCAAGGCGCATAGTTGTCGCCTAGATGCAACTGCTTTGTCTACACTGATGTATACCATATATTAGCCTGTCTGAGCAGGTGTCATGCTGCTAGTCTTGGCTGGCAGTCTTTTCTTTACTCAGTATCACAAGTTTCAGGTGTATGTGCATATGTGTATGTGTGTGTGTGTGTGTGTGTGTGTGTGTGTGTGTGTGTGTGTGTGTGTGTGTGTGTGTGTGGTGATGGGGTGCTGCATAACTTGTTGAGGGTCCCACTTGTGGTTTATGTTCTGGCACAGATGTTCCTTGCCAGTGCTGAATCATACTGTCCAGAATGTGACATTCAGTAAATATTTTGCATGCAGTAGCCAGGTTATACTGAAGATCCCTCCCAGACTCTTCTAGGCAATGGAGATGGGCTTAAAGCAGGCCAAAATTTTCTCAGTAGCTATTTGGGTCTATGATAGGGTGGTGGCAGTGTAGCACTCCTGTGTAGTTCCCTGTGGATTCTGATTTGGTGTCATTAGCCAGGGCTCAAGTACATAGCCTCCATCATCTGGAAAGCATAATGGCAAAAGGTACATATGGAGTTAAGGTGGTTAATCACCAAACCTCTCTCATTGCTCATGTGGGAACCCATAGAGATGTAGGTCAAAAACAAAAAAAGATAGCAGGGTGCACAAGACCCAGGATAAAAAAGTGCCCGATCCTGGTAGGCACACTAGTGGCAGAACTGGAAAAGATGACAGTGTAGAATCCTTAAAATACAGAAATATTCTTACAATGGGGCCAGGCCAGACCCAGGAGGAAGATGGCCCTCCTGTTGTAGAAGGAAGTAGCAGTCCACAAAAATCACAAAAAACGATAGGCCGAAGAAGAGCCATAAAGACAATAAAGTGGACTACTGAGGATAAGAAAGAAATTATGTATTGTTACTATTATGCAGAAAGCCCAGTATTTCCAGACACAAGATATACAAAATGATTAAGAGAGAAATTAGAGGAAAGAAAAATACTTCCGCAAGAAAAACTGTCAGAAGCTTCAAATGAAAATTTGTGTTCATTAATACAACAGATTTGTCAGCAACAGTATATAGATCAAGACATTTTGATCTGCTTGGAAAATGAAGCATTTGAGGAAGTGTGAAAATATAAACAACAAAACCAAAAGATATTTGAAAAGTATAAAAAAAGAAATACGGACATGGGAACGAAAGAGATATTTGATATGGTGTAATATTTATGCAAAGGAGAAAGCCAAATTAATCAATGTAAAAAGAAGGCAGCCCCAAAGATATTTGAAGAGAAATACAGGCAAAGGCATGCGGATATGGAAATTTCACAATAAAAAATATGTCACAAAGATGGAATGTAGAAAAGGAGATTAGTAGTGGAGAAGTTAAAGAAATAGAAACTGAGGTTATGGAGTACCTGTAAAGTGGAGGATTTAATGTAAAAATCTAATTCAGAAAGAACCTCAGCAGGATAGCGTAATGGATATCCAAATTAAGGGGAAACCAGTGGAACAGGAAGCAATTGGCCAGCGGCCATATGAAGATAATTTGGAGCCTTCCACAGGAGGCAAGTATAAATGTTCACTTAAAGCTAGACAGCAAGGGAAGGAACAGGAAACTGTGATGCAGTCAATGTTGAGGAGTGATAGGCCAGTGAGTTCCCATATGATAAAGCAACGGATGGCACAGGATGAAATTGATGAGACTGTGTCACAGGAAGATGCTGTAGAACCTTCTGTAGAATGCCCGTAGGAATTGGAAAACAAGGGATGTGCCCTCAGTTTGGAAGAAAATGAGCTAGGATAAGAATTACTTGATTTAATAGACATGGACAGGTATATCAATGTCAATGAAAGAAATAGACCGCAGAAGATTAATAAAACCCAAAGTCAAAAGTCTGATAAAACAGATGAACACAGTAATTAGGACTGTTCATAGAGATCCATGTGATATAACAGAAATAAACAGGATATATTACTGTGCAGCTAAATTAATAACTGTTAAAGTTCTAACACAAGAATACAGGGTAGTGAGGGAAAGGAAGGGGAGAAATCGAATACCATCGTGGAAATATCGAATAGAGAATATTATAAAGCAATTAAGACAAGAAGTGTCACTGTTAGAAGACTATAGAAGAGGGAACAGATCGACAATAATACTAAGAAAGACAGATGTGATTAAAGCAATATACAGTATTAGAATAGACTAGGATCTATCATGCACTGACGCAAATAACAAACTAAAAATTTCAGCACAGGTGGAAAAACTTAGAAAATACGAAGATAAATATAAATGAAAAGTGCAAAATAAGCAATTTATTAAGGACCCTAAAAGGTTTTATAGAAAACTGGGAAATAAGATAAAAAGAAATGAAAGACCGCCAAAAAAGAAGAAATAGATACATTTTGGAGAAGCATTTATGAAGATCCTGTGGAACATAACAAAGATGCCAAATGGATAGAAAAAGTAAAAGAAAGAATAAGAAGTTTAAAGGCACAGGATATGAAGTGGGATGAAGTAACAGCTAAAGAGATTGCAACAAAGTTAAGAAAAGCTTCTAATTGGAAAACCCCAGGCCCAGATGCAGTACCTAACTTCTGGTTAAAAGTATTAACATTTTTTCACGAAGATTTAGCTATGAGTAAGAACTATTTATATGCACACCTAGAAAAGACACCAACCTGGCTAACAACAGGAAAAACAATGCTCCTGCTTGAGTGAACTTGCAAGCTATCCTAAAAATTACAGACCAATAGCTTGCCTTCTGATGATGTATAAACTATACATGGGAATTGATGCTGACAGAGTTTATAGTCATCTAGAAGAAAACTCAATTATGGCAGTAGAACAAAAGGGCAATAAAAGAAAGTCATATGGAACAAAGGACCAGTTGTTGTTAAAGTCATAGTGGAGAACTGTAAAATAGGGAAGAATCTAAGTATGCCATGCATTGACTACAAAAAAGCATTGATAGTATCCCTCATTCATGGATAAAAGAGTGTTTAAAAATGTATAAGATACACCCCACACTGATCGATTACATTACACTGACCATGAAACAGTGGCAGAACACTTTGCAATTAAACCATGATAAAGGACAAATTGTTATCCCAGGGATAAAAATTCAAAGGGGGATATTCCACGGTGACTCTCTGTCACAGTTACTATTCTGCCTTGCCCTTAATCCATTAAGCTGTTTACTCAACAGCTTAGGCCATGGCTATAACCTGGCTCCAAGAAAACAAAAAAGTGTAAAGACTTCTTGCATTCTATTTGTCGATGATTTAAAACTGTATAGCTCATCAGATAAGGAACTAAAAGCACAACTGCAAGTTGTCAAAACTTTTTCAGATGATATACGAATGTCATTTGGTCTTGATAAATGTGCAAAAGGAACGTTTAAAGCAGGAAAACTGCAACGCCAGGAAAACATCAGTTTGGGTCAAGAATGTGATATAAAAGAACTTCAGCAAGAAGGAGTATATAAATACTTGGGAATTGATGAAGGATCAACAATAAAACATGAACAAATGTGAATAAAACTTAGTAAGGAATACTTGAAGAGTTAAATTAATTCTGAAAACAGTATTGACATCTACAAATAAAATCCAAGCTATAAATCAGTTTGCTCTTCCTGTCCTAACTTAGTTTTGGAGTGATTGACTGGCCCCAAAATATGTTGGATAGATTAGATAGGATAAAAAGAAAGATGCTTCATGCTCACCAAATGATTTATAAAAATCAGTGCATACCAAGATGATATATTCTGTGTTCCGAAGGAGGGATGGGCCTCCTTGAAATTGATTTATATGTATAGATCTGCAATCGTGGGACTCCACACATATCTGCTGACCTCACAAGACCCAAACGCAGTGAAAGTTTTGAAAAATGAGGAGAATAAATCTAAGATGACGTCTCTGCTTAATCTAGCAGAAGCTTGTCAGGGTCAAGCAGGAATGGATGTCAAACCAGAAGTAGATAAAAATCAGGCAGCAACTGAATGTACCAAAAAACAAAAGAAAGAATATAAGGTGAAGGATCAGATGAGAAGGCAAGAAATGTGGAAAAAACATATAGTTGCAAGTATAGAAAACATCCGGAAGAACCTCATGTTGCTCAGGAACAAACACAGGAATGGTTAAGGAGAAGCAAATTCAAATCAAGAGATGAAAGGTTAATATTTGGCGGCCCAAGATAGTGGGCTGTGTACACGTTGGTTTAGAAAGTCCATTGAACATGTGGGAGAAACAGACAAATGTAGCCTTTGTGAAACCGAATTGGAAACAGTTGCACACCTCATTGCTGGTTGCGACATACTAATCGCAGAAGGACTCTATACAGAAAGGCATAATAATGTGGCGAGACTGGTGCACTGGGGATTGTGCAAACATTATGGTACTGAAGTGGCTGAAAAACACTGGAAACATGAGCCACAAAGCATCATAGAAAATGAAGAAGTCTACATCACATGGGATCATCCATTACCAACAGTTCAAAAGACAGATGCTAGAAAACCGGATATAGCGGTCCAAGAAAAGAAGACAAGAGTAGCATTGATCATTGAAATCACCACACCCAGTGACTACAGTGTCTTGCATACAGAGAGACACAAAGTCATAAAATATCAGGATCTGCAGGCAGAAATGAGAGCAGTGTGGAAGAAAGATACCCAGACAGTTCCAATAGTAGTAGGAGCCACAGGTCTTATAAAAAATAATTTACAATCATATTTAGATATGTTACCAACACATGTAACTCCATACGAACTACAGAAGGAGTCATTACTGGGCACATTGTAGGTGCTGCGAAGAGCACTACTGGCTGACATCAAAGATTGAAACAATACTAATTTCATGAACTTTAATCATACTTTGACCTAGGAATGGGGTTCATTCCTGTCATGGTATTAGAAACCCCAAAACGTTGGAGAAATTAAAAAAATGTTTAGTGATGTATGGAGCACTTATCTACTAGGTGTTCATATAGTGTCCTATTGAGCATGAATTGGCAGTATACTGAACTTGTGAGCCAAATGTGAGAGAGATGGGAACTACCAGAATACTTGGCTGAAATGTTGTTGATACAGCCATGTGCATCACACACTACCTGGCAATTGATGGACTGGTACCCCTTCCTCTTATGATTTCTCTCCCCCTGTGGACAAGGTGACCCCTAATAGCCACATGGGTGCAATTTCTCACACCAAGCACCTCAGAGAAGCATGTTAGACCATATAAATCATGCATGTTTGTAGTTTGTTCATTTGACATCTGTAGGAAATAGATATGATCATTCACTTAGGCTTGAATAGCATCAAAGAACTGTTGCAGTATTCTTGAGGCCGAAACCTGTGAGATACCCAACATGTCCCCAGTCTGACTTTGAAAGGTTTTTGTGGTAATTATAGTAAGAGCTGTATACACCTTGGTATCTACAGGGATAGGAAGGCCATACATTCCCCCATTCTCACACAGTCCATCCATCTGTTTGCTGGAAGCCCTTGTTTCCTCTTTCTTACTTCCTGTCTGCCCAAGTCTTCTTCAGCAGATTGTTTTTCTTCATATGTGCCTGAACCACTGTAATCTGTAATCTGTTTTCTCTGACCTTCTCTGCAATTGGGGCTACTTTGGCTTCTACTTTGATGTCTTCATTTCTTCGTCTATCCCACAGTTTGCATCCTACCACTCATCTCAGGCACTTCATCTCCATCACGTCTAGCTTCCTCAAATGCTTTGTGTTTACTACCCAGGTTTCTGTACCATACAGTAGTACTGGTTGGACCACTACATCATACATTTTACTTTTTGGCTTCTTTGACATTCTTTTGCCACTGGCCATTTTGGCTGCACCCCCTCTTGATTTTAGCTTTGACCTACTTATTCAGATTTCCCTTGTTATTCAGTTGTAGTTTACATCAGTTTATAGAATTCCAGTGGTGCTTGTGTGTAAACACATTACAGAGCTGGTGTGTAGTGACCAGATGGTATTGCATGAGCAGGATCACTAATGTGTCTAAGACAATGTACTACAAACATGTTATACACTTCTTACAACATTAGAAAGCCCTTTTACCAAATCAGCACCTCATGTCTGTATAAAAAGTATATTATTTGCTTGGTAAATGATGCAACCTTGATCATTAAGAGGGTGCTCTTAACCCATTCATACTTATGGTGATGGTGCATTTTTGTTTACTTCCATTTAACACCTTTAGCTCTTTACATTATCATAATGTTGTTTTCCTAGTGCCTGCCTTTACTATGTGATATACCAGTTAGTAAATAAATAGCACAGGAAGGAATAAGGTACAAGAAAGAAAGAAAATGACACTGTTAATGTAAGTGGTTCAAACTGTCGCACATTTGCCTTTCGTGCTGGAAGATCAGAAGGCTGAGGGTTCTTTTCTCAATCTTTCCAGGTGATTGAATTAATTTTCAAATGGCTTGCACTGCAGTGTAGCATTAGAGGGCAGTGCCCTCCTCAGTGCTTCATCCTTCAGATGAGATGTTAAACCAGTGTCCCGTCTGCTTGAGTTTGTGGTAGCTCAAGTGGATGTAAAAGATCTGATGGTACTTAAAAATAATTGTTCTCCATTAAAATGCAATATCTGATCGCATAACAATAAAACAAAAAAGATAATTAAAACAATTAAATGACTAAATACAAACAAAAGAGAAATACTTTGTATTATTTCATGACTGTGCATCTCAACCCATCTCTACACTATTGTCATTGACCAAATTTTAATTTTATCATTAATTTAACAAAGTTCCACTTATTTTTCTAAAGAATTTCAGCACATCTTGACATCCAACTACAGAAGAGCAGGAACCAATGCCGAAAAAACAGAAAACCAATATAATGTAGTCCAACACAGCAGGTGAGGTCCGGTAAAAGTATAATTTAATAGTACAACACAATACATGAGCGCTTTCATCTCATAACAGATAGACTTCATCAGATAAGTTTCATGATTAATCCAGTATAATTACTCTTCCTGCAGTGATAAGAATACGTCATTAATTAGTCACCACCATGTTAACCCCTAGGTATACTCCCACGTCAAAAAATTAACCACTCTTCATATTAATTAAAAAAAAATGTCATGTTAAACTGGAACATCATAAAAACATAATCAGTTGTCATAATATAAAAAAATATGCAAGTACAATAAAAATACATATGTCTGTTAGTATATTTAAAAGAATGTTACACCTTAAAAACTCTGTCATAGATATCAATTTTATACTAAAGCTGCTCCCTGCTTTAACACGGGCATCAAAGACACAGAATTGTTTAGTCCATGGGGGAAAGTGGCTCTCAGTCTCAACTGCCATTTTAATTCCCATTTTTAACAAAATGTTTCCAATCCCCCCATTGATGCTGGGTACTAATGTATTTATAATGCCAAACTTAAACCTGTTAAGTTGGCACATATCCCGGTATGTTTATAGAGGGCATTGGTTTCTTTACTCATACTTATATCGTAAAGATGTTCATAAAGTCTTACTCTTAAGGCCCTTTCTGTTTTGCCAATGTAGACAGCAGGACACCTTTCACATTTTGCTGTGTATATATATATATATATATATATATATATATACATACATATATATATATATACATACATATACATATATATATATATATATATATATATATATATATATATATATATATATATTGTAGCCTTTTGGAACAACAGTTCCCACTTTTAAATTCCACTCTTCTTCCTAACTGATTCTCTAAAATAATATAATCCCCTTTGAAAATATAGGGGCATTGTTTACATCTACCGCAGGTTTTTGTGCCAACTCTACAATTATTAGGGGGATTTGATTTTGATTCAACTATTTGTTTAAAAATTTTTCCTGTCTTTAATGAAAAAAAGGGGGGTCTTACCTACTGCTTTTGTACTTTATTATTAATCCTAAAAAGGCACCAGTTTCTCTTAACAATATCTTGCACCCAACCAATATATTGGTTAAACTCAAGAACTAAGGCTCTATCATAACCAACTAAGGGTTGAGATTCAATGGACCTATCAAGTCCAACACCTAGAAGTGGTTTGAACTTGGTGCCCCAACAACCTTTAACCTCATTGATAATGTCTGTTACCAGTTTGCTAGGATAACCCTTTCTAAAAACACCTCCTGCACTTTTGCCAGTTCAGTGTTGATATCACTATTGTTCTGATGTCATTCTGGCAACTCTAATCACCTGTCCCCTAACTAAATTTTTCTTTTGCCAAAATGGGTGGTTACTAGTGAAATACAAATAGCTGTTACAAAATGTCTTTTTCCTAAATGCTTTAGATTTGAAACCAGAGTTTGTTTGATAAGTAGTGGTGTTGAGATAGTTATTCTAGTCCGTCCTCTTCCTCATTCCATAAAATAAAAATATCATCCAAAAATCTGTGGTACAAAGGAGGAAATTGGAGTAGGGACTCTTAAAAATATATTCCTCTTCCCACCCTAGCATGACCAAGTTAGCATATACCGGGGCGCATGCTGCATCCATTGCAATCCTGGTAACCTGCTGATAGTACTCCCCTTGAAAATAAAGAAAATTGATGTCAAAACAGGTTTCATAAGTTCATTAAGTAAAAGTAAGGTGTCAGTTTAAAATGTGGAGTGTCAGAAAAAAATTCCCAAAAATCTCTACTCTTTTCCCCAAAAAATTATTATCCTTTCACAGCCTTTCAAAGCATATTCTGTAGTTTGTTTCTTTACATTTATTCTATTTAATTTCCTCATTACTATTATACATCCTTAACCTCTTTACAGGATATTTTCAAGCATAGTCTCCAAATAAATTTTAAACCTATCTTTCCTTTTTTGATTGCTTATGTCTGATTATCATTTAACTCAGCCAAAGGACTTAGAAAAAAAAATTGGGGAGGTCGTTTAATTATGCCATTTCTTTCAGTCTTTCTGTACTACTCCAGTAGCAGTTTTCCACCCCAACATCTTTTAATTTACAAATCGTCTCCCCATTCTCTTTTAAAAACGTTCTCTTAAATATATTTTGAAAAAAAATGCTTATTCTTAAATGTAATAATATTTGCAATTGCTTTTCATTGTCATCTCTCATTAAATTAATATCAAAGAAAAGGTATAAAGAACTCAAATGTACCAAAGGATTAATTAAGCCTAAACCACCATTCTCTTTCTTATCATGAACTGCATCTCTTTTGATAGGATTTAGCCTCAAACCCAACATTACATAAAAAAAAAATAAAGCCTGTAACTATTTTATCGTATCTTTCTGAAAAAATAAAATGTCAAAAAGAGTAAGGGAGGATCTCCAATGCCCTGGTCATATTTCTCCTGGTAGTATTAATGCCACCTTAGATCTATCCTGAAAAGAGGTTATTAGCCTAGTGAGACTAACTTGGCCATCAAAGTATAAATAAAATAAAAATAAGATTGCTAATCAAAGATGTCCTGTGGTAGTGATCCTGTTACCTTTTCATATTTGCTTTCATATTTTCTTAATTAAGTTGTTGTTATTGAGGGGTACAGTGTGAAATGTCATGGTGAGAGGCTGAACAGTGCACTGTCACAGTCCATGGATAATATACTACACTGGAAATATTGCTAGTTGGTTGCTAGTGATTATGAATATTATTTACAATTTCCGTATGTAAATCAAGATTTCCAAAACCAAATGACTTACAGACTTTAGCACAATATCGAGTGAAACTTTGATGATGTTGAAGAAAATTGTCAGTGATACTTGTATGTATACTGTTTTAGAGATACTCAAAGTCATTTAAATTGTTACTTAAGTAAGCAAACATAATATTTCATGTTTTAGTTAATATCTCATTAAACAGACACTCAAAAATGAATTTCTTCTTATGTGAAAGTACAAATCTCACTGAGCAGATATTTTTCTGATGGTATAAATCTGAGTTACACATCTTCTAAGACATAAAACGGTTTTAAAAAGTTAAAGAAAAATCTAATTCTGGTTAGTTTTTCTTTTTAAAAAGCACTTTGTTAAATTATCACTAAAGACATAGGCAAACATACACTAACAGAAAAGAAAACAGACCATATTAACTTTTTTTATTTACGTACATTCTATATCACATATTTATTCTTCCTTTGTAAATATCATCAGTCCAACATTATGTAAATTGCTGAGTTCTGTTAAACCATACCTCTCTTCCTCCTGAACATTATTCTGATTGCATTGTTCCCACAATTTCCATTTAATTCTCTTTTCTAAAGCTCTTTCTTCCAGTTCTTTTATCTCTTTTATAATACTCAGTACTAAACATACAGTTGGTTTAGACTTTGATTTCCATTTACTTGTAAGTGCATCGGCAGCCAATAGAATTAAACTTAATAAGACGTTATTATATCTAGGCGGTTCATATACTGTGTCCCAGCTCAAAAGAATCATTTCTTTAGTTGCAGCCATTTGCTGCCCAATATTTCTGACAGAGTACTCTGTAGGGGATTTTATAAAAGCTAACTCACTACAGTACCAAAACATACATTCCCAGATACCTCTTTCTTCCCCACCTCACCCCACTGCCAACATTTTCTATGTACCTGTGGAAAAATTCTTTGAAGTCTGTTTGGGGTATTAAATACCAAAAATAGTTCCAAGCATGATGTTTGAGTTGTATCCGAAAGTTCATTAATAGTCAGAGCTGACAGTTTCTCAGATCCATCCTTCACCTTCTTGGTCCTGGTTCTCTCCTGACACCGTGAGTTCAAGGCTGCATTCACCCATCTTCCAGGAGCTTAGATATTCAAGACCACTTTCAGTGGCTTCTTCTACATGGTCATCCAGAAGCCTGACCAAGCAAGATGTCTTGGCGCTTGATAGCTTAGCTCCTAGATCAGCTTAATTTGTTGAGAGCTGTTGGCTCTGAGGTATCTATCCTGTCTGAGGATAGGTGGAAGCCTGAGGAACTGATGGTGACTTTGAACTTTGAGACTTTTAAAAGGGTCCTATTAATGCCAAGGGAAAAGGTGCATCCATCTAGCTCAGTTCCATTCGAACCCTGACAGAAATCAGGTTTTACTTCCCATCTTCGTCTCAGACAGGGACAGTTGGTACTACAGACTTCTCAGGCTACATTAGCTCCCATTCTGATTTGTAACCTTCTGCTCTCCCACCCGAACCAGTTCATAAGAAACACATGTGCAAGTAGAGGCACATAGACTCTTCTCCAGTGTCTTTCACTGAAGACATAGACTTGGATGAAGGTGAAGGCTTCCCTAGCTCCCCCATCAGAAGATGTCACCTTCCATGAGATCTTTGACTTGAAGCAGAAAGGGGTGGTTTTCCACCAGTAACCCTTCACCAGATGAGTCTGTGTTCCTGGAAGCTTTTGGTCCAGCTCAGCATTTTCTTGGGTGGTATCACCTATTGATCCACTCGACCTTTTGGCTCAGTGGGCATGGAAGGATTCTAACATGGTGAAACCCATTCTCAAAAAACTGACAGGATATTGGTACCACCAAAAGAAAGAAAGCATTGGAGCAAAGGTTCACTGGTGGATGCAATGGTGGTAGCTGCAGACACTAAAAAACTGTCAGAGAAAAGTTCCTTTGTCCATCCCCCGAACGGTGAATCTAGGGCTCTAGACCAATTTGGGAAATGGATGTATGACTTTCGCACTTAGACCACTGAAATGTTTAGCACTTGTCACTAGAATTCAGAGGGACCTGACCAAGTCACTGTGGGGTAACCTGCCTGTGCATGCTCAGAAGACTGTGGATTCCCAGCTTTCTGCCCTTCAGTCTGCTTCCAACATAGCCATGTGGCTGCTTTGTAATGCAGCTGATGGTGCAGTTAGAGCAGTAGGTACTAGCATGACCATGCATTGGCATGTCTGGATGCTTCTTTGTGATCTTGGGGAAAGCTTTAAGATGTTCTTTGTCAAAGCCCACTTTGATGGCTCCACTGTATTTGGACCAAAAATGAAAAACACCAATCAAGAATCAGCAGGATGGTAAGACTCTCTTTGCATTGGGAATCCATTTTCCCACCCCCTCAAAGAACCTTCAGTAGGAATCAGTGGGCAGGGAAGAAAATTTGGTTCCAGATACACCTTCTCATGGCAAGGATGGGGGCAATTACAATAGATAGTTTTTGCGGTCCATTTACTGAGAATCCCGACTGCGTTACTCTGGAGGCAGTTGGGGAGGTGTGCTTGTCTCTGTACCCAGAAGCCTGGCAAAACATAACAAGGTATTCTTGAGTGTTAAATATAATTTCCAGAGACTATTCCATTCCCTTTTCCCTTCCTCCTATAAATAAGTAAAAAAGTTCCTGCTGTTCCACCCAGTCAATGGGAATTCACAGCAGCAGAATTTTCCAAGCTGCTATGAAAGAGTCATCTAAACAGTCCCCAAAGATCAGTTAGTGTCTGGGGTCTACTTCTGGTTCTTTTTATTACCCAAGAATATAGGGGACCTCAGACTCATCTTGAACTTGAGTCACATAAAATAGTAGGTGAAACAGACAAAATTCCTGATGTTCACAATTCAGTACATTTTGCCTCCTCTGAGGGAAGGACAATTGGATGTGCATTATAGATGTCAAGGGTGCATACTGGCATGTAAAAACAGAGAAGAAATTGAGGGGATTCTTCCATTTCTGGCTGGCGGCCAGTCATTATCAATTTAGTACCCTGCCTTTCTGTCTCATCACTGCCCCCCCCCAGGGTGTTTACCAAGATGATGGCAGTGGAGGCAGTGCATCTTCACCTGCTAGGGATCCATGTTTTTCCATACCTTGATGATTGTCTCGTAACCACTAACTCCAGTGACCTGTTATCAAACCATCAGGGCCAGGGACCATCTGATGCAAGGTCTAGGGATCACAGTCAACCTAACCAAAAGTCAGCTTATCCCTAGTAAACAGATTTATTAGATGTCACCTGGAGTTATGTTTACAGATCACCAGACTTTCCCACTCCAGACTACTGTCTCTGCACATCATAGCCATTGAAGTTCTCAATTACCCTTCTCCTCCATCAAGACTAATTCTCTGCCTCTTAGGCATAATGGCTTGTACAGTCCTCATGGTTGTTTCATTAGCCAGATTTTACTTGAGACTGCTACAGTGGACTCTAGCGGTACAGTGGTCCCAAACCTTTTATCCACCACATAAAAAAAATTTGTCTCATTTGAATCTGCAGACAACACATCCCTGGTGGATACACTCTCCTTCAGTGACAGAAGGACATCAATTCCAAATGTATCCTGTTGTGGCTGTAATGACCACAGATGCATCTCTTTTAGAGTGGGAGGGGCATTTCAAAGGGAAGATGGTCCAAGGTACTTGGTCACACACAGATGCCAGCTTTCACATCAATATCTTGGAGATGAGGGTAGTCCTCCTAGCATTGCAAACATTACAAGATGTCCATGCCATGGATGTAATATCTGCACAGTAAGACAGCATGTCATTAGTCTGGTACATCAGCGAACAGGGAGGAACACACTCTTTTCCCCAGTGTCGACAGGCCATGAGAGTTTGGCAGTGGTTGATGTCTTCTCTTCGCTTTTTGATTGTAACACACATACTGAGATGTCCATTGTGCTAGCAGACAAAGTGAGCAGAACTATCTTAATGCCTCATGAGTGGCCCCTTAGTCCAATAGTGACAACCTAGATTTTCCATCATGGGGACAATCTTGCTGCAATCTCATTGCATCTTATCCAAACAACAAATGCAGCAGCTACTTTGCCCTGATCCATCTGCAGAGACAGCTGCCAGGGATTGTTGTAATCCACAGTTGGCCCCCAGGCCTCCTCTATGCCTTTCCCTCATTGCCCTTAATGAATAAATTTATACATTAGGCAAGAATGTGCAAGGCCAGAGTGATCCTCATTGCCCCCTTTTGGCTCAAATAACAGTGGTTTCCCTTCCTATGGTCTCTACGAGTACATCCATCATGGATGTTTGATCACTATCCAAACCTATTAACACACCCATCCAAACTGCCTCCTCCAGACCAGAAATCCAAGACATTAACTGTTGGTTTCCTCTAGTTCTAATCTTAGCCAAAGGTGCCAGGCCCCTTTTTCACTGTCCAGTTATTTCAGCATCTCAAAAAAAGTCCCCTATGAAGATCTACCATAGTAAATGGAAGAGGTTTTCCATTTGGGTTATGTCAAAAGGTTTAGATCCTTTCTTTGCTCGTGTTTCTTCTATTTTGGAATTCTTGTCTGAGCTTTTCCACAGCAGCTGTAGCTATTCAGCTGTCAAAGTACAAATGGCCACTCTCTGAAGTCTCCACAAAGGGCAGTATGACAACTCTGTAGCTTCCTTAAGAGTCTCAAAGGCCTTCTTGAAGGGAACTTTTCTCCTATGACTACCTGACAGAGATCCATTACCTCTCCATTATCTCTGGAATATCCCTGTCATACAACCCTTTGAATCAGCAGCATCAGTTGACTTTTAAGTTTTTCTTCTCTAAGGCAATTTTCCTGGTGGCTCTTACGTCAGCCATGTGAATTTCAGAGATATAGGCACTTTACTGCAAGCCTCCTTATCTGTTTTTTCTCACAAAGACAGAGTTTCCTTAAGAACTAAAACATATTTCCTTCCTAAGGTGGCATATGGGGCTAACTTAAACTAGTCAATAAACTTATGAGTCTTTTTCCCCAAATTCTCAATCAAAGGCAAATACATTTTACATATGCTGGATGTTCATCATCAACTTACATTCTGTCTTCATAGGACCAAGCAATTCAGAAAGTCTGATCAACTGTCTATTGCTTTCTCAAAACCTAAATTAGGCAAAGCAGTTGATAAGGCTACTGATGTTAAGTTGTCTATCTCGCCTTCATTCTTGCTGGATGGGTTCGGAGCCGACCTCGGCTCCGACTCGGCCACTCTAAAAGCTCGAGAGTTGGTTCCACCGGCTCGAGGCTCCCCTTATATCCCACAATGCTAGGCGAGAGTTACCTCAGATCTCGTTTGCCGCTACAGCTTCGAGGTTGGTTGCTTCTACCGGTTCCTGGTGAGTGTTAGCTTTTTATTCTAAAAAGTTATTCTTTTTTCCCCTTTTAACCTTAATTCTTCACAAATTAGTGTAGAATATAGTTTTTTATCCCGACCCTATTTTTCCCCGTTTTCTCTTTAAAAGAACCGCTGGTTCTTCCCTTGGGCCTTTGGCCTTCCCTTCCTTAGGGTGTGTTTGTGTAGTTTCTTTAACTTTTTTGTGCTTAATTTCTAGTATTTTTACTAAAATTGTTAATTATTTTAGTATTAATAATTTTTCTGACAGGGTATAACTGTGTGTTTGGTGTGTGTTAGTGTACACCTGTCAGTTAGGATAATGTCAAAGGAAGCAAAGGTCTCTGGATTCAAGAAGTGTGATGCGTGCTGTCAGAAAATGTCTCTGACAGACGCTCACACTTCTTGTGTCTACTGTCTGGGGCCTTTGCACCTGCAGGACTCCTGTGCTGTGTGCCATGGCTTCAGCCCCAGGGTCCTGCAGGAGAGAAAGAACAAGTTAATTTTGAGAGGCTTGTTAAAACCAGAGGATTCCCTGTCAGTGTCAACAGGGAAGCCCTCTAAGGCATCGAGGTCTTCGGCTCCGGCTTCTGAGCCGAGACCTCAGGTTGTTCAACCTTTGCCTTTATCGGCTCGGTCTGGAGCCGACAAGACACTGACCACAGTTTCTGTGGCTTCCTCGGCCGGAGCCGAGGTTATCGAGGTACCTGTGTCGGCTCCGACAAGATCTTGAGCCGACAACCAGAAAGAGGTCTAGGTCACCTTCTCTTGGCTCCGTTCATTCGGCTCCAGGATCTCCCCTGCTGTCTGAACGGAGCCAAAGGTCTCATTCCTCTAGGTCATCGAGGCTTTCCGATCATGACCTTCAGAGGGTGGTGAGTCGACTACTTAAGTCCGAGGCACTTGCCCAGATGCTTCAGAGCCCGACTCATCAGTCGGTGCCTGCCCCAGTCCATCAACTCTTTCCTCCTTCGACTCTTTTGAGTTCGGAGCCGGGTCGTGTCGGAGCCGAGACTGTGGTCACTTCGGAGCCGAGACAATTGTCTTCTGCTCCGTCGTCGGCTCCGTTTTCTTCTGTGGAGGAATCTCGGCGCCGGACTTCCCTCGTCGGCTCCGAGGGGGTGAGTGGCATCGGGCCCTTGTCCGACCCCCCTCTCCCTCTCGGTGCTTCGGCGCTGGTGAGTTCGGCTCCGACATCGGCCTCGGAGCCATCACTGTCGGTGCCGAGGGGGGTCCTTAGCTCCTCGGAGCGGGGACCTCTGGCTCTGCCTGACAGGGGTGCTTTCGAGGTCATGCGGAGTGTGTTAGAGCCTGGCTCTACTCCACAGTCGGCTCCGTCAGCCCCTCCCTCTATGCTGCCTCAGGGTAAGTCGACTCACTCCCTCATCCCGGACCGCAGAGAGCCAGCTCCTCAGGAGCCCCCTTTGGGGATTTCATCCTCTTCCGAGGCCTCTCCTGATTTGGCAGAAGAGCCCCCTCGGAAGAGGAAGTGCAAGAGGAAGCACATTGACTCACCTGAGTCTATCACGTCGGACACAGATCTGGATGATTCTGAGGGTTCCCGACGTTCCCCTTCTGAAGATGTCTCATTTGCAGACATTCTGGAGATCCTTAAACAGAGGGGAAATTGGCCAGCCCTCAACCCATCAGAGGACGAATCTGTGTATCTTGAGGCGTTTGGCTCTCGTCCTTCCACCTCCTGGGTGTCCCCCCCCCTTCGACCCCCTCATGCAGGTGGTTGCTAAAAAGGCATGGACGGCTCCTGATTCAGTGGACCCCACTCCCAGGAGACCCTCCAAATTCATCACAGCTCCATCAGACAAGCAATTTTTATCAAAAGGAGTTTCTGTGGATGCTATGGTGGTAGCTGCCGCCACAAAGAAGGAACTGGCTGATCCTTCAGTGCCTGTCCATCCACCTAACAAGGAATCTAGGTCCATGGATAGGTGCGGAAGCGGATGTTCTCCTCAGCGACTTTTACCATGCGTTCGCTGAATTACCTGTGCCATTTCACTCGTCTTCAAAGGGACTTGGTCAAGGAAGCGAGTGAGATGTTGAAGGACCCTACAGCTGCGGGGTTCCAAGAAAAAATGAACACGCAGCTGGCTATCCTTAATTCCATTTCCAACTCCTCCATGCGCCTCCTCTCTTATGCGGCCGATGGAGCGAGCAGAGCCGCAGGAACAGGGGTAGCCTTACGTAGGCACGCCTGGATGCGGCTATGCAACTTTGCGGAACCTTTCAAGACGTCTTTCACGAACTCCCCTTTTGATGGATCATCTCTTTTTGGTCCTCAAGTGAAAGAAACCCTGACTAGGTGCGAGACTGATGGCAAGACCCTTTCTGCCGTCGGAGTCCGTTTTTCGACTCCTTCTAGGCCTTACCCCAAAGGCCAGAAGGGGGGAAAGATGTGGTTCCGTAAACAATCTCAAGGGACTTCGCCTGACGCACAGAGTCGTTTTCCTACCAGAGGCAGAGGTGGGAATAACAATGGTAGACGTCGCCCTAGGGGCAGGGGGGGTCCGCAGAACCAGGGCAATCGGGAAGCCTTTCCTGACAAGCCTTTTCAGCATCCCTGAGGTGTTGCCCGACTGCCCATCTTCGGAGGCAGTCGGGGGAAGATTGTCACTGTACCCAGAAGCCTGGCTATCCTTGACGCAAGACAAATGGGTACAGTCCATCATTTCCGAAGGTTATTCCATCCCCTTTCTTCGTTTTCCAAATCAGTCAAAAAAATCCCTTCCAGATGTTCCACCCGCTCAAAGGGATATAGCAGCTTTGGAAATTTCAAAACTGCTTGCAAAAGAGCTATTCAGCCAGTGCCAGCAGACCAACAAGGATCCGGAATCTACTCAAGGTTCTTTTTAGTTCCAAAGAAAACTGGGGACTGGAGACCAATTTTGGATCTCAGTATCTTGAACAGATCGGTCAAGAAAACAAGATTTCGGATGGTCACGCTGCAATCCATTCTTCCCCTATTGGGAAAAGGAAACTGGATGTGCTCTATAGACCTTCAGGACGCGTACTATCACATAAAATGAACAGACGCTCCAGAAGATTCCTCCGCTTCAGGCTGGGAACCAGTCATTTTCAATTCAGGGCCCTGCCCTTTGGTCTCACCACTGCCCCGGTGTTTACCAAATGCATGGCAGTGGTAGCTTCTCACCTGAGACGACAAGGATTCCAGGTGTTTCCATATTTGGACGACTGGCTCCTCACAGCTCCCACCAAGCATCTCCTTCTGATGGCCAGAGATTACACTTTTCGCGTCTGTCAAAAACTGGGTATCTCAATAAATTGCGAAAAGTCTGTTTTGTCGCCTTGTCGTACTATTACCTACATAGGCGCAAATTTAGATACTGTAAACATGTCTGCAACACTAACGAACCAAAGGATATCAGACATTCAAAAATTGGTGTCACTTCTTCTCAACAACAACAGAGCCAAAGCCAGGTTAGTTCTGAAGGTGTTGGGAATCATGGCAGCGGCCATACCTCTCCTCCCATTGGCCAGATACCACATGCGGATCCTTCAGTGGATGCTCTTTTCTCAATGGTCATACCAGGAACTTCCAATGTCTCACACCATTATGATCACGCAAGCGTGCAAAAAGCATCTCATGTGGTGGATGTCTTCCCCCCAGCTCCTGTTGGGGAGACCATTTGTTCCACCTCCTCCGGTTGCTACTCTGACAACGGATGCCTCCCTGATCGGGTGGGGGGGGCATTATCAGGGCAGGACAGTCCAGGGCACATGGCAACCAAACGAATGCCACTTGCACATAAATGTTCTGGAGATGAGAGCAGTGCTTTTAGCGTTGCAAGCCCTTCAAGACTCTCTTCCCTTGGGAGCGATTGCAATCCAGACAGACAATATGTCTGTAGTGTGGTACATCAACAAACAAGGCGGAACCAGATCATACCCCTGTGTCGAGAAGCACTCAGACTGTGGCAATGGGCGATTTCTTCTCAGCGTTTTCTGATAGCAACGCACATCCCCGGGAAGTCCAATCACATTGCGGACAAGTTGAGCAGAGCTATTCTCATGCCTCACGAGTGGTCTCTGAAAGACTCTGTAGTGAGAGAGATTTTTCTCAAGTGGGGTCAGCCTTGCTGCGATCTTTTTGCTACTCCCCAAAACAGCAAGTGCAGAGAATACTTCACTCTATTCCCTTTACCAGGCCAACCCAGCAGGGACGCGCTAGTCCAAGTTTGGCCCCGGGGACTTCTGTATGCATTTCCTCCTTTTCCCACTGATCTCTCAAGTAATACAGAAAGCCATCGCTCAGAAGGCCTCATTGATCCTCATTGCTCCTTACTGGCCTCGACAAGTGTGGTTCCCCTTTCTACATCGATTTCTTTTGGAGCGACCGTGGAATCTGAACCTAGTTCCAGATCTTTTGATCCATCAGTCGGGTCAGTTTCATCGCTCCCTCCCCTCTCTGAACCTCACTGCTTGGTTCCTCCACTTCCAACCGTAGCCAGGCTTCCTCAATTATCTCACTCTGTTAGAGATATTTTGATAGCTTCCCATAAATCTTCCACTCGAAAGATTTATTTGAGTAAGTGGAAACGCTTCTCATATTGGGCACAAGGAAAGGACATAGATCCTTTCACCGCTTCCATCCAACTAGTCCTTGATTTTCTTGCTGAACTCTTCCATGCAGGTTCATCTCCATCTACTCTTAAGGTTCAATTGGCAGCTATTTCTAATTTCCATGTGGGTATTTCTGAATCTGCCCTAATGTCCCACAAACTCTGCAAAGCCTTTTTGAAAGGAGTTTTTCTTCTCAGACCTCCTGTAAGAAACCCTCCTTCTCCTTGGGACCTAAATTTAGTTCTTGCTTCTCTGATTCTTTCCCCTTTCGAACCTGCAGCTTCATGTTCCTTAAAGTTATTATCATGGAAGACTCTCTTTCTGGTGGCTATCACATCAGCTAGAAGAATTTCAGAACTTCAAGCACTCAGTTGTCGTTCTCCTTACCTTGTGTTCCATAAGGACAGAGTTTCCTTACGAACTAACCCGTCCTTTTTGCCTAAGGTGGTTTCAACATCAAATCTAAACCAATGCATTGACCTCCCTGTCTTTTTCCCGGAGTATTCAAATAGGTCTGAACAAAAATTACACTACCTGGATGTTCATCGTCAATTAAGGTACTACTTGGACAGGACGAAACTATTCAGAAAATCTGATCAGCTGTTTGTCTCCTATGCGGAAAGCAGAAAGGGACTTCCAGTTTCAAAGGTATCTTTATCCAGATGGCTAACATCTCTGATTACCCTTGTTTATGAGATTAGACACCAGAAACTGCCTAATAAACCTAAAGCCCATTCCACCAGAGCTTTGGCTACTTCTCTAGCCTTCCAAGACAGACTGCCTATTGACACCATTTGTGCAGCGGCTACTTGGGCTACTCCTCACACTTTTATTTCCCATTATAAGTTGGATTTAGCTTCTAGGCATAGAGCTAATTTTGGTTCCACTGTTCTCAGGAGTCTGTTCCGTTAGGCCACCCGGGACAAGGTCCTAGGGAGCCGTTCCCATCCAGCAAGAATGAAGGCGAGATAGACAACTTAACATATAGAAGTTATGTTCTTACCATAACGTTCCATGTTAGTTGTCTTCTTCTCGCCTTCTTCTTCGCCCACCCTCCTTCCCCCTGGCCTGGACAGACCTAGAGGAGTTGTGATCGTGACCTCTCTTTCTACCACCTCTTTCTTACTCATATGCTATTATGCATATTTTCTTGTTTCAGGATATAGGTCACCCCTTTTCTTCCTGCTGTTAGAGGTGGATTCTGTTTCACAGTTATACTGTTTTTGATATAAGCTGGGTTAGCTTACAAACGAGAGCTGAGGTAACTCTCGCCTAGCATTGTGGGATATAAGGGGAGCCTCGAGCCGGTGGAACCAACTCTCGAGCTTTTAGAGTGGCCGAGTCGGAGCCGAGGTCGGCTCCGAACCCATCCAGCAAGAAGAAGGCGAGAAGAAGACAACTAACATGGAACGTTATGGTAAGAACATAACTTCTATTTTCCATATGGTTATCAGACTGTATTTCTTTTGTTCACAATAAAAAGGGCTTCTTTTTGCAATCTAAACCTAAGGCACATTCCACAAGGGCAACGGCCACGTCAATAGCCTTTACTAGTAAACTAGCTATTAATGATATTTGTGCTGCAGCAATTTTGTCAACAGTTCACACCTTTGTATCTCATTACATACTGGATGTACAGTCCAGACCGCTCTCTTCCTTTGGTTCCACCATTCTCAGGAACATCCTTCCTTGATACCACCCAAGTATAACAGGTTGGGAATCTGTTCCATGGGTGAATTAGATGAAAATACACAACACTAGATATAAAGGTTATTTACTTATGTAACAGTAGATCCATGTTGTCTGATTTTGATCCAGTTCAACCTCCTCCCATCCTGCCCCCTTCCAAATGGAAACAAACGGGCTTTTGGTGACCGAATAGTTTTTTCTGGCACACCCTGTCTGCAAGCAGTCCATATTGACTATCTTCTAATCCTGCTACTTTTTCCTGTATACTAGATTTAGTCTTGAACAATGGTGCTATATATTATCTTACTGGGGCAAACTCAATCTGAGGTGCTGAGATTGAGTGGAGGGGATCTATGGATAGGGTAGAGTTAAAGCCCTGAAACTGAGAAGCTTCAGAGTCAGTGCTGAGGTTGGATCTGATCAGATCTGACAACCCATAGTTGAACTGGACAAAAATCAGAAAATATGGACCCATTGTCATGGTAAGTACACAACATTCATTTGTCATTGTAAAGGGAGACTTTTTATAGGTTCATAGGTTCATACTAGGCTGTCTGCCCTAGGGCATTTATAAGCCTAGCCAGAGTGTGTTTGGCTTTCACCACCCATTTTAAATTAATTTTGCTATACCCTTTTTCGAGGTTAGTATACTGTGCCTCTGACTAACAGTGACACAGAAGTGATACCCGGGGTAAACCTACGATCTCCCATCCACTCATCAAGATTCCTCTTAAAGAGAGTCAATGAGGGACTTTGCCTAACCTGGACTGGTATTTTATTCCAGAGTGAAGGGAGCCTCTGGGTTATGAATCTGCCCCTCCAGCATGTCCTATTTATTTCAGTACTGAGGTTCAAGTCTCTCGAGTGCGTAGCTCGATGGGATTTGGACAATGGATTTGGTAGGTACAAGGGGGTCTATATTATAACATCGAAGTTATAAACTTCGAATGTTATAATATCGAACCCTTTAGTGCGAAAGCTGAGAGTAGCACAGCCTCGGAACATCGACATTTTACCTAGGGTAAGATTTTGGTGGTCCGTGGCTTCGCCATTTACAGCAGTGTGATGTGATGGTTATGGACTGGGTTTAGGGAAGTGAGCAAACGGAGGTTACGGACTGGGTTCAGGTAAGTGTGGTGCAATGGTTACGGACCGGGTTAAGGTAAGTGAAAGAACGGACTGGGTTAAGGTGAGTGTGTGGTAGTTAGGGACTTTAGGGTTAGGGCGTGGGTGATGTGAGTGTGCGGTAGTGACAGACTTTAGGGTTAGGGGCGGATTAAGTGAGTTAGGGTTAGGACACGGGTCAGGTAAATGTGCGATTGTGTGGACGTGAGGGTTAGGGTGGGGTAGGTGAGTTAGGGTTAGGGAGCGGGTAAGATGAGTGTGCAATAGTTAGGGACCTTAGGGTTAGGGTTGCGTTAAGGTAAATGGGTAGCTAGTGGCGTATGTCTGGTTTAGTGTAGGGTTTTGTGAAGTGTATGTGTGTGGATTACTTATTTTGGTGTGCTTGAGTTGTGTGTATGTTTGTCGGAACAGCAAATTTTTTCCCTGGGAAAAAATTTGCTATTCTGACTGTTCGGTTTTCTGGTGTTTCGATTAAATGGGGTCGATATTATAACATTTGATGTTTTTAGACTTCGATGTTATAATATAGACCCGGTACTAGGCTATCTGTCTGAGGGCATTTATAAGCCTAGCTGGAGTGTGTCAGCTTTCGCCACCCCATTGATTAATTAACTGAGCCTCTGTCAAGAAGAGCCAATGAAGTGATCCCTGGGGTGTATTTTCTGTTACCCATCCACTCTCCCAGGGGTGTATTTTCTGTTACCCATCCACTCGTCAAGGTTTCTCTTGAAGAGTGTTAGTGAGGGTGCTCTACCTAATGTAGTTAGGAATTTTGTTCCAAAGCATGGGGAGTCTCTGTGACAGGAATCTATCCCTCCAGCATGTTCTAGCGAGTGGCTCGCAGTGACTTGGATTTCTTTAGGTGGAGCATGTCCATCAATTCTGAGTTGGACATGGCTTTGTAAGTCAGGCATAGATCACCTCTGAGTAAGTGATATGCGACTGAGTACAGCTGGAGTTTTTCCAGTTGGGCCGCATAGGACATATGTTTGAGGCCAGTAATCCTCTTGGTGAGGTACTTTTGTGGTCTTTCCAGCTGTTGGAAGTGTCTTGTGAGGTACATCCCAAATGGGGCATTGATGGGTCTGATGAGTGATGAGTAGAGGGGCACTATAACCTCTTTATTTCTAGATGCGAACGCTTTAGTAATTAGATGGGCTACATAGAAGGATTTCCTAACTACTATGGCAATATGATTGCCAAAGGAGAGATTACTATCTGCCTGGGTCCCCAGATCTCTTATTACCTCTTCTGTATTAAGGGGGCTGCCACCTATGTGGTAATTCATGGGTGTTTTGTTTTTCCCAAATGGGATGACTATGCATTTTTTGGCATTTAGCTTGAGACCATGATTTTGACACCAGGTGTCCATCTCAGTAAGGCCCTTTTGGAGAATAAAAAAGTGGAGCCAGCAAACGTTGATCCAGTAAGATCCAAATTTATTATAGGTTAACAAACCTACACATTTATGTTACAGACCGGTTTCGGTAGAAAAACACAACCTTCTTCAGTGTATTTAAACAAAGCATAAATGTGATACGCTAATATAGAGGCATCTAACTCCCTATTGGTGGGTCATAAATTCTCATTGAGACCAGGTGGGAATAATCCCCTAAGTTTAATTATCCATTTTTCCTCTTTGTTATTGAGAATTTGGTGCCATCCTATTTTGTTGGTCCTGTTTCCTAATATGATGTCAATAGTAATAAAAGTAAATTTGGCAGAATTGTGTACCAAAAGATGTTTGTACAGTGTTCTGCTGGTTTTCTTGTTCCGAATGTTACTGGTATGCTCTGATATTCTAATTCTAAATGGTCGTGAAGTTTGTCCTATGTAGAAAGCGCCACAATGACAACTGGCCATGTAAATAATCCAGTCACTACTGCAGTTTGCGAAAAAATTGATGTCATATACCTGTGAACAATTCCTGCTAGAAAACTGTTTGGATTTATTGATTTTATTGCAGTGGGTACAGTGTCCACATGGAAAACAGCCTATTAAAGGTTCCCCAGAAAGTGTAGTTTGTTTAAATTGTGTATTTGTGATCTTGTTGCTGTGTTTGAAATGATTGAAAAAGCCATCTAGATTTTTCCCTTTCCTGTATGAAAATTGACACTGGTTTGGAATAAAATTGGAGATATCTGGATCATATTGCAAAATATTCCAATGTCTATTAATGCTTGCAATCAATTGATTGGTATTGCGAGCATATGTGGTAGTAAATCTAAGTGTGGTACAATCCTTAGAAATCCGTTCTTTGTATTGTAAAAAATCAACTCTGTTTGAAGAATTTGTCATATTGCTTGCATTGATCACATGACCCATACCATAGCCTCTTGACCTGAATCGTTCTGTAAGGTCCTGCCTGTGATGTTGGAAAGTGGAATCTGTGGAGCAAATACGTTTAATACGAATGAACTGTGACTTGGGAATATTACGTATTACGTGGGGTGGATGAAAACTAGAACCGTGTAGAATTGTGTTAAATTCAGGATGTTTCCTGAATACCTCTGTGGAAAGTGTGTTATCAATCTGTTTGGTAATGGAAACATCCAAAAAGGTGATTTTGTTATAATCATAGTAGACTGTAAATTCCATACCCCATTTGTTGTGATTTAAATATGAAACAAAATCCCTCAAACCTGGTATGCCCCCTCTCCAAACCATCCAGCAGTCATCCAGGTAACGTCGCCAAATATCAATGTTTTCTAAGAAGATGTTATTGTGGCAATCATATATGAGGTGGTGTTCTACAAAAGCCATGAAAAGATCTGCATATATTGGGGCAAAGGATGCTCCCATGGCTGTACCCTTTACTTGCCAATAACATTTATCTTGGTAATAGAAAACATTGCTGGTTAACACAAATTTGGCTAGTTCTACCAAAAAGGAGTTGATTAAAGATTGATATAACCCAACTTTCTCCAGCCAAAAAGACAAGGCCTCCAACCCGGACTTGTGAGGGATGTTGGTATATAATGAACACACATCAAGAGTGCACATAAGCCAATCCTCCTCCAACTGACTGTCTGATATAATGTTGAGGAACATAGTGGTATCATGTATACGTGACCTTACCAAACTCAATAAAGGTTTGAGATGTAAAGTCAGAAACAAGGAAAGAGGTTCTGTGATGTACCCTTTCCCTGAGACAATTGGTCTCCCCGGAGGGTTGACCAAATTCTTGTGTGTCTTGGGTAAAAAATATATGTATTGTGTAGCGGGATCATGTGCAATAAGTTGTTGTGCAGTTTCATTTGTAATAATGGATTCATCCCTGGCCCAGAGGACAAAATCTTCAATCTTCATTCCTTTTGGAGAATGTCCGTGTCAGCCGGAGAGTCAGTTATGGCTCCCATTTTGCAGTCATCGGCAAACTTGGTTAGCCATAGTCCTCCTGTGTTTGCCTGTACTCCTGAGACGTATATGCCGAACAGTAGGGGTCCCAGGACCGAGCCTTGTGGGACACCACTTGTGACTGGTTTAGAGTCGGACCTGGAGCCCGCTATTCTTACCGTGTGAGTTCTGTCTGTAAGCTGTGTGAACTACCTTTCGCTCATCTATGGCCTTGGTGACTGTCTCGAAGAAGTCAACCAGGTTTAATAGGTATGATCTGCCCTTAACAAAGCCAAACGGGGTTGGGTAAAGTGTTTGGAGGTTCCCAATGTCTTTGTTAATGAGTTCCATGATGATGCGCTCCATAGCCTTGCAGACTAGGCTAGTCAGGCTTATGAGGCGATAGTTACCGGGGTCAGTTGTGGCCGCTCCTTTGTGGAGCGGAATAACTGTTGCTGTGCGCCATTCTATGGGCACATAGCCTGTGGAGAGGCTGAGGTTGAACAGTGTATTTAGGTGGGGGGTTAGTTCATTCTGTAGTTTGTGCAAGACGCAGCCTGGGACACCATCTGGCCCCACTGACGCTGTGCTTTTGGCTTTTGAAAGGGCTGTTTTCACCTGTGCGTCTGTGACACTACACTTTTCCGGTATTGTTGTGGGCCCTTTTGGGGGTGAGAGGGGGGTGAAGTTTGCACTGAAGCTATCTGCCAGGATGTTGGCAATATCAGTAGGTTCAGTATATTTTGTGTTATTTTTGTACTAGCTCAGAGCATATCTGCGAGTTGCCACTTAGATTCTTGACATAGCTAAAGAAGGCTTTGTGGTTATCTTTCGAATCCTTGGCTATTTTTCTTTTGAAGTTAGCCTTGGAGGATTTTATGAGGGACCTTAGTTTCTTACTGATACTGATCAGGGATGTCTTTCCTTCTTGGGATTTGCTTTTTTTCTGAACTAGTTTCCTCCTTCTATTGTATAGCCTGTTAATGGCAGGGGTCCACCAGACTAGTTTCCTTCTCTTAGGGGAGTGAGTCTTGGTTTTGC
Source organism: Protopterus annectens (assembly GCF_019279795.1). Lineage (NCBI taxonomy): Eukaryota > Metazoa > Chordata > Ceratodontiformes > Protopteridae > Protopterus > Protopterus annectens. The sequence goes on from NC_056741.1 coordinate 1,563,974,953, forward strand.
TAGGGATGGCATGATCCATGCATCCTTGTAGGTGCTCATAGAGTGCATTTGTAAAGGTTCCTGCATCTTGGGCAGTGTTATCCTTTAGCGTGGGGGCTGTGAAACTTACCACCTCTGTCTTAAGTAAGGTGAAGTTTGCTATAGAAGAGTTTTTCACAGTGGTTTCTTTGGTTGGAGGTGGTGGTGTGGTGTGGACATCCAGAGTGATTAGTTTATGGTCTGATCTAACCAGTGATGGGTTGACCTCTGGTGTGGAACACCTGTCGCCCATGTTGGTGATGACCAGTTCCAATATGTTTTCACCTCTAGTAGCCAAAATGTGTGGTATGAGTTGTAGCCCGGTAGTGCTGGGGTGCTCTGTGTAGCCTTGAACCAGGTTTCAGTTACTGCACAGATGTCGACATTCTCCATACTGAGGAGTGCTTCGAGCGCGTGCATTTTGAGATCTCAACTCCTGGCAATGAGTAGCATAACCCTCATTTTTTTATTTGTGCTGTCCAGGAATACTAATACAAATACAAATATCTTTTGATAAAGATATTTGTATTTGCACCTTTTTAAATAGAATTTCCTATTCATAAGATATTTACATTTGTTTGGCACTTGCTTTTTGACTTTTATCAGAAAGTGCTTAACATTCTAAGGATGTGAATGTGTTGGCTGCTACATGTGTGATATTTCAGAACACCTTGGTGTCAATTCCATTCTTCATTAAGTGGTTTTCACCTAGCAATGCTGACGAAAAACAAAATATTCATCATACTGATCACTGCTGCAGCCTTAGCTGTATGGGTTATATCCTGCCAAGGATATAGAGCCAGCCAGCTTCCAAAGCTCAAGGGCACCTTCTACATGTCCAAACCTTTAGTCAGCTTGAGCTGAGCTGATTAAAAAGATATGTTTGGGCACCTATACCCCCAGAGCGTTCCTGCTGTTAATGAGAGTGCACCTCTCTATGGCTTGTGAGGATTGATGTCTGCTTGTACCTTTGCTGGGAAGATAAGTTGCCTTTGTGGAAAACCTTCCACATTTAAAACTTAGTTTATTGTATCTTCCTGCTTACGAAAGTTATTTTTAGACTAGGAGTTTGTGTTTTACTGCACTTTTAAACAGAAGTGCACTTTTTTCCTATCAGTTTAAAAGTTGTTTAAAGAAATTAAAAAACATTTTTCTGTAGAGAAATTGTGCTTTTTTAGGTTGGGGGGGCTGGAAAAATATTTTAAACTGTTTTTTACTGTGGTATTCTGTGAAAGAAGTGACTTATAAAGACTTTAAATGTTATTTGCTTTTGCTGCTTGTTTTCCTGGGAAAAAGGCACCATTTTCGGCATGACCATGGAACAGGTTTCGTCAAGTCACAAAAAGAAAAAGTTAAGTAAACAGCCTTTGCTACCAAAGCTAACTAGCAATTTGCTTCACCTGCATTTGGGTGACTCTTCTGTAGCCATAGCCTGTTCTTACGCCACTCATCTTTTACCACAGATTCTTCTGATATAACAAGTAGAGCCACTATGGACTGGGGTTAGCCACATCCCTTGCAGCTTTTGAGGACCCCTCAGTGCGCAAGGGAGAGCCACTCTTGTCTGTTCTGGAGGAGGGAACAGGGAGGACTTCCCTGTTTAGTCAGAGTGCTGTGCCCATCCCTAGAGAAGTACTTCTGCTATTAATAACACTGCTGGCCCCCCTTTTTCCCGGTCAGAAAGAAACAGAAAACTAAACACATTATCTTCTACTTCTCAGATTTGCTTAGATAGGAGTAGTTTACTGAGTTTGGCTCAAGGTTTAATTCAGGATATTGATCTTTCTTATAAGGTGGTTTCTGGTAAAAGAAAGAGGGATATCTCTTTTTCTGAAGATATTTAAGATTCTGAACCTTGACAGGAAGATGATGGGCTGTTACAGTTTTTTTTTTTTTCTCCTCAGTTTTCTGATTCAGATTAGATGAGAGATCAGTTTGTGATTCTCCCTGTGGGGTTTCTCTTTCTCTGAGACTATTTCCAGAATGTGCTTTTCAGTGGGAGAGCAATGAGTTTTCTTAGTCCTGCTGAAAATACTGTGAGCTGTTATAGAAGGAATTTCCAGAACCTTCACCCATTCCTCCTGATGTCCTTCCTTATCACTGTTGCTGTATTCCTTACATGTGGGATATGCTGTTGAGGATAGCTTAATATCTGTACAGAATACAGAAGCTTCATAGGAACAACACATGTCAAACACATGCTTCCCATGCAGGCAAAGACCATAAAGGTGACGTACAAATGCTCAGTCCTCAAAACGTCTTTGCTGCCAGTCTAAATGCCACATTTGAACTTCGGCCTAAGACTCTTTTCCCCTGTGCTGGTTTTACCAAGCCATTTACAAATAGGTGGCCCACTGGGGTTCCCTTTCTTCAGTTTCTTTGTTTGTATTGTGAGCTCATGTCATCCAGGAAAGAAATAAAGCAGCTTGGGAGGAAGAATCCTCATAAATATAGACATGAAAAGTACCTGTTCTACTTAGGTGCAATGCACAATCATACTTGATGTACTAGTTGTCAGATCTTTATTCCCAAAAATCTTCGCAGCCATCTGTCCTTCTTATCCATCTATCAAGAACACTAGTCCATCTACCTGCTTAACTGAATAAACTACTTGAAACTTCAACAATGCATCTTTCCTCACACAGGAAGGGTATCAGAGAGAAAGTCTCCTAAATCTGCTAGCTAAAGTGATTTTATCTGGATGAATCCTTTCTACTTTGTTCCTTATCCATCAATCCAGAGAACCAATGAGTTAAGCTTTTGACTCAAGGTGCCATGGTCAAATCTGCTTACCCCAATGTTCAGCTGCCTCTTTAAAAGAAGACTAAAAAGTCATGCTTCGATTCTGTTGCTGTCAAGTATCCACCAGCTATCTCTCTTCAGGTGAATGAAGACTCTGAAGACTGTTTGGTGATGACACCAGTTCCTTCTGCAGTGACCCAGCTGGAGGCCAGCATGGAGCTTAATTCTTGCACATTCTCTGAGGCTGTGCATACGTCTGCCATGGATGTTGAAGGGGAACCATGGCTGATCATTTCTTTGGGACCTGGGGGGGTTAACTAAATTGTAGTTCAGGAAAAGTGCCTGGTCCTTTCATAGAATCTAGGCAAGGCTCTGAACTATCTATATTACCAAAGGCTAATGTCCCATTAAAAAAGAAATAGAAGACCAGGCATATCCCATCCATTACTAAGGATCCCCATAAAGAATGGCAGGACTTTACTCAGGGATTGTTTAATGTACTTAAGGCCTTAAAGGCACCTCAGGCCATATCTGTTCCTGTTATTCTTTGGTCATCCACTCCCTCCCAAGAGACCTAGGGATTCTGATTCCTCTTATGAGGAGTTGGATGCCAGAGATGAATCTTTAGCCTGCTCTTCATAGATTCCTTTTGCCTTGGACTGTATGAATCAGTAGAAGAGGATTCCTTATCTTCTGATTCTCCCCTTGAGAAGTTATCATTTGGAGATACTGTGATCAACATGATGGAGCACTTCAAGTGGGATTGTTCCCAAGTGTCAGAGACTCTGAAAAGGTATTATGAGCTACTACAAACTAACTGAATCTCCTGCTCCTTCAACTGTTCCACCCTCTGCAGACATTCCAGACCTCCATCCTCCACATCTTCTCTTAGGTCTTCAAGACGTTTATCTCAGTCTGACTTGGATCGGATGATAAGAGAATTTCTTAGAGCTCAGATGCAGATGGGGGTATTCCCAGCTCCAGCTCCCACCATATCTACTAGCCAACCTTTGACTACTTCCCCACTGATTACTCCTTCTCCTATATGACCCACTGTTTCAGAGCCCTCTGAATCTAGACCCCTAGGGTGTCTTCTTCTGATCCACAGATAGCATCAGCTCTAGATCGGGGGGGGGGGGGGGCTAGGTTAACCTCTGAAGCTATCGGAGCCATCTCTGCCTCTCGGGGATTTGGCACTGGACTGCTCAGATCTGACTCCCTCCTTGAGTGGAGTGCATGTGGGGGTTGCAGGAACTGACAGTCTGCACATTATCAAATTGTTTGCCATTGACTTTGGTCTCCTCCAGGCACATTGTCTTCGAGGTTGTGTAGAAGGCCTTCTCTTTATCTAAAGATAAGACACCCCTACCCTCCTTGCATCAGAAGACTCTGCCTCTTTTGGGTCTCTGCTCTGAACCTCATTCATCCATTCTGTTGGAACAGTTATCCCGATCAAGCCTCCAGTCAGTCCCTCAGGACATCCTCATCTCTTCCAGTGCTTCCACAGACCATCCCACTAAGGAAGTCTCTCGGAAGAAGATATGTAAAAGGAGACACCTAGATTCCCCAGAGAAATCTCTCACTGAGGTCACTGATTTCAATGAAGAGGTTGGGTCCCCTAGATCTCCACCTTAAAGATGTCTCATTTGGAGACATTCTAGAACTGTTAAAACAAAAAGGTGGTTCTTCTTCCGATACCCTTTCCCAAGAGGAAATTATATTCCTGGAAGCTTTCACATCTGGCCTGGCTACTTCTTGGGTGACTCCCCTGGGTGACAAACTCATAGATCTTGTTTCTCACTGGATGTGGAAGGAACAGAACACTGTGGAGCTGATCCATAAATGTCCTGACAAACTTTTAGCCCCCTCCTAAAGACAAGGCACACTGGAGTAAGGGGGTTCCTGTTGATGCCATGGTTGTGGCAGCAGCCACTAAAAAAGAACTTGTAGAACAGAGGTGTTGTGTTCTGTTCAGCCCCCTAACAGGGAGTCCAGAGCCTTGGACAGATTTGGTAAGCTCATGTACATATCAGTGACTTTTGCCCTTCGGTCACTGAATTACCTGGCACATTGTACAGGGTTACAAAGAGATTTAAATAGAAAACTTTCCACATCTGTTTCTGGCCCCATGTCTTCCGAGGACCAGAACAGAGTATTCTAACAACTGGCCAACCTCCAATAAATTTCTAATGCGTCCATGTGGCTAATCTCCCATGCAAAGGAAGGTACCTCAAGGGCAGTGGGTTCAAGCATAGCCATTAGTAGACATGCCTGGATACGACTGTGTGATTTTGTGGCGCCCTTTTAAAGTCTTTGTTCATCATTGTTCACTTTGATGGATCATGCTTATTTATCCCCAAAGTCAAGGACATGCTCTCCAGATGTGAGCAAGAGGGAAAGACCCTCTCTGCCATGGGCATCCATTTTTCTACTCCTCAAAGACCTTTCTCTAGAAATCAACAGGGAGGTAGAAAGATATGGTTCTGTAAATCCTAGGGTCCTTTTCAAGACTCACCTGGAAATAGTTTTCCCATGGGCAGAGGGGGGGGTACTCAAATGGAAGATGCTGCCCTCATGGCAGAGGTGGTCCACATAACCAGGGCTTCCTGTATTCTTAATAACAAAACTCAAACAATAAGTAATATAAAAAAAACCCACAAAAACACACAAAAACCAAAGCAATTGAAGCAGGCTCAGAAGCTTTACTTAGTGACTTTCTGGTACCTCGGCCATTCGACTTCATCAAATCTTAGCCCCTGTGTTGAGAAGCTTTGAGAGTGTGGCAGTGGGTGATCTCATTCAGTCAATTTCTGATAGCAGTGCACATTCTGGAAAAATCCAGCATGATAGCAGACATGTTAAGCAGGTCCATTCTAATGCCTCACAAGTGGTCATTCAACATGAAAGTTGCAGAAAAGATTTTCCATCGATGGGGCCAACCTTGGTGCAACCTCTTTGCATGTCCCCACAACTGTAGCAGTTATATTGACCTGATGCCCTCACCAGGGGAAGCACAGAGAGATGCTCTTCTCCACGATTGCCCCCCATCTCCTCTACGCTTTTCCCACAGTACCTCTAATTCCTAAATTTCTTCAGAATGCATCTCGATTGAAGAACAGAGTCATCCTCATTGCTCCTTATTGGCCTCATCAGATTTGGTTCCCCTTTCTTTGGTCTCATCTGCTTTGCCAGCATGGATTCTGGATCCAGTTCCAGACCTCCTGTCTCACCCAACAGATATGATACATCTGGACATTTTAGGCCTATAGTTGACCACATGGTTTCTCCACTTCCATTGATTGGTAGACAGCTCAGGATCTCCTCCCCTGTCCACTACATTCTTTTATCTAGGTCTATGGTTAGTTGTCGAAGAAAACATCCGTTGAACGACTTTTCCTTGTATGCTACTAATCAGAACTGCTATTCATCATATAGGCTTTTCATCACAAAGGAAATCATTGAATGGTTGTGCTTGGCCAAAATCGGGATCATGAAATGATGCTGTCAACTAAAACTAAAGAAAAGTAACATTCGGAGATATTACTTTGAAAGTGCACACTGTTTAAAATAAATACAGAACACCTATTATATGTTAATAAATAATATTATTTCCTTATAAATGTGTGATCCCGAAGTTAGTATGTATAATTAGTGGGGGGGGGCACAGCCCCCCACAAGAGGAGAGTCTGGTAAACACCAGATACTGCTTAATCCTACTCTTTACGACAAGGATGGGAAGATTATTGATAAGACTGGGGAAAAGTATATGCTTTTCCAACTCTGACTTTCAGAATTTTGTTAAAGTTTATTTTGACTAATTGGGCCAGTATGAAGAACATTTTCTCTGCAGTTCCTTCTTGTGAGGAAAAATCTGCTTTAAATTTAATTTAGTTTCTTCCATTTTACAAGTCAGTGCTTACAGTGTGTGTATGACTCAGTTGATACTTCTTCCAGAGCTGTGGTCACTGATATTATTTTGAGGAAGTTTGTGTGGCTGCATTCTCAGAACCTTCCTAATGAAGAGAAAAATTAGATTTTAAATTCTCCCTTGGAGAGAGATTAAGTTTTTGTTTCCTGTGCTGCAGAGGTTATCAAAAAGTGTGATGAAAGGAGTAAGTTGATACAGAGAAATTCTAGTATTTTCAGCCCTCCTTTTCCATGTTTTCTAAGGGTTTTTCTAACACCTCATCCAGTTTTGACAAAAAAAAGTAGTCTGAACAAAATATGAGTAAATAGGCATTTAAGAAGAAATGACAGAGGGGTTAAAAAAAGAATTCAAGAACCCCTTCCCCAAAACCAAAGACAGTCCAACAAGTCAGAATGACTATATAAGGGATCTTGTCACCCCCGCAGTCCCGTTTCCCTTCCACAAAGTCTGAATCATCACATTTCTCTTTGGCAGTAGATAGTCTTAGACAAATGGATTCTGAAGATTGTAGATACATACAGAAGTACTGTGCTAGCTGCCCTTGCAGACTGTTTTAGGCATAGCCAGATGTTCTTTGTGTTTCACTGTTGCAGTCATTACATTCGGGTAATCTGCTGGCAGGTTGAACTCAGTCTGCCTGAATTCCAAAGTCTTGGGTCCTGCATCGGTTTCTGTCTCCTCTTCTATGACGTCAGGTCGTCAGGGGTATAAAACATGCAGCCGACGCCATTTTCTTCAGTCTTTCTTGCCGCGCGGTGCCCGAAGCAGAAGCATTTCGCAAGTGCTGGTCGGCCGACTACTGAAATATTTGAATTTGAGTTTCAGAACCGAAGTCTTCACTGAAGCTAAATACCCCGTTGGGAAAACTTTCCTCTTGCTTTTTACCGATGTCAGAAAAAGTTAATAATTGTATTACTTGTGCTAAGCAAATATCTCATAAGGATTTCCATTTATACTGTATTCCTTGCCTAGGCCCTGATCACAATGTGCCTGGCTGTCGGTTTTGTGCTATATTTAACCAACGCATTATTAAGCGTCGGTATATTTTTGCATCAAAGTATTTTGGAAACAGATTTAACTACCCAGAAATGTCGTTGGATAGCAATCCGACTACCGGAGTACATAAAAAACGCAAAGAAAAGGACAAAGAAAGGCAGTCGAGATCCAAAACCGACGACGAAGATTCTCCTAAGCCAGTCGCCGGTACACCAGTACTCAGTGAGGTGCCTTCGCAGCCCCTGATACCCGCTACCTTCGAGTTGCTGGCCTCTACCGGCACCCATGTGGAGTCCGGCATGCCACAAGATACTCAAGGTATTGGACCGACGGATATATCTCCCTCAGATGGGTCTGGAGCCGCTGAGCAGGCACCGGCTTCTGAGGGTGTATTCAGACCTCAACATTTGTACATCAAACCGACCACAGCTGCAAAGCCAAAGACAAAAACAACTTCTAAACCTAAAACAACGACGCATGAGCCATGTGCACAGGCCTCTATGCCTAAAAAACAGATGATCAAGATGGCTGAAGATCTTATTACCTTGATCAGGGGTATCCATCCCCCTCCAGATAAGAGGCTTAGGCAAGACACTGATTATGAATCTTCAGATCAGGTTTCTATTTCTTCTGATTCCTCTTCTGATCAGGAATTGTCTATGCCTCCCTATGAGGATTCTGATGCTGAGGAATCTATTCCATCTGCATCTCCTCCTGAGGATTATTCATTTGGAGAAACCTTGCATACTTTGAGGGAGCATTTTCACTGGGAGAGTCAAGACTTCTCAGAATCAAAAAAGAGACTCAGGGATTTCCTTCTTCTCCCGCAGCACAAGCCTTTAGCCATTCCCCGTTTTAGACATTGTGGATGATGTGTTTTCGGAGTAAAGCTTGACCCCTGACTCCTTACCTCCGGCTCCCAGTAAGCCTGACAGATATTACAGAGTCCCCGACTCACATAAATTTTTATTTAGAAACCCTACTGCTGATCTTGAAACTATTTCACAGGGTCCAAAGGGAGTTAAGGCCTCAACAGCAAAAAAACCTACCCCTACTGACAGAGATTCTAGGGCACACGACAGATGGGGAAAAAATGTTTATACATCTGCAACCTTGGCAATCAGGGCCTTAAATTGTCAATTTCACATGCTTAAGTACCAACAACATGCTATGGGATAGCTGAAACAGAAAATGATGTTGATTTCAGAATGTGCAGAAAATAAAGAATTGCAGGAATTATTGCATGCAGCTGAACAAGTTGGAAAGCATTCTTTGCAATGTGGTTTTGATTCTTTAGAGGCCTCCTGCAGGGCCGCAGTTACTGGATCTGTGATTAGGAGGCATGCCTGGTTAAAGGAACAAAATTTGCCTGATCATGTTAAGGCTAAATTGCTAGATGCACCTTTACAGCATGATTCTCTGTTTGGTATTACGGCAGAAGAGGTTTTAAAGAAAATGGAAGACAAAGCTAAGTCTATGCGAACTGTTAAAGTTTTCTTACAAGTGCAGCCACCAAGATTCAGTAGACACTGCCCTACAAAAAATTAGTCCTTTCCTGTGTCAGACAGAGCTCAAAGGGGCAAATCCAGATGCCCTAAGGGTTCCAGGTACCAGGCTCAAGACTCATACAGGTCAAAGCAATGGGGCCCATCCACCTCCAAATCTGGAGGAGATAAAGCGCAAACCTACAGATAGCAATCCCAATGACTTCCGTCTGCCTACACCAAGCACTTATCTTTTGGCAGCACCCATAGGGGGAAAATTAGCACTTTTTGCTCAAAATTGGCAGTTAATAACCCAGGACAAGTGGGTACTAAACATCGTATCACAGGGATACAGATTCCATTTCCACACTCTGCCAGTGACAAATGGTTGGCCAGATCTGCCAAAAAATCAATGGGCAGAGGCACATAAACAGGTTACGTCCCTCATGGATATGGGGGCTATTCAGACAGTACCAGAACAGGAAAAAGGACAAGGTTTTTACTCAAGACTGTTCTTGGTACCCAGAAAGGACAAGGCCTGGTGGCCAATACTGGATTTATCAATTTTGAACACATACCTGGACATTCCAAAATTAAAAATGCTCACTTTGCAGCAGCTTCTGCCCATGCTGGGCAAGAATGCTTGGCTGGTGACTTTAGACCTAAAAGAGGCATACCTGCATGTCCCAATAAGACAGTTGTGCAGAAGATACCTCAGATTCAAGGCTGGCTTAATTCATTACCAATTTTCTGCACTGCCCTTTGGCTTATCTACTGCGCCCAGGGTCTTTACAAACTGCCTGGCACCAGTAATTGCATTTTGCAGACAAAGAAGTATTCAAATATATCCTTACTTGGACGACTGTCTCATTCATGCAGAGAACAAGGACACTCTTCTACGATACCTGGCGTTTGTGAAAAGGCTAATAACATGCCTACGGTACACAATAAACGAAAAGAAATCAGAACTGGTACCCTCTCAAAAGATAACATTCCTGGGTGCAAACTTGAATACTGCCCAGATGGCTTACAATGCCAGACAAACAAAGGCAACTGACTACTTACTTCAAACCGATGGCAACAAAAACCCAGTCTTCTGCAAGACAAATTCTGCAGGCTCTGAGCTTCATGGCATCCTGCATCCTACTAATTCCATATGCAAGACTGCATATGAGGAAACTTCAATGATACCTAAAATGTTTATGGAGTCAACATTCACACAGTCTGGAAACAATGATTCCTCTCATTCCTTGCCTGCAACAAGAGTTTCTATGGTGGACAAAGGCCTGTCAGCAAAACATGGGACGGCCCTTCACTCTACCCCCTGCCAGCCAAACCTTAACAACAGACGCATCAGATTATACCTGGGAGGCCCACATGGCAGGAAGATGCATTCAGGGTATATGGGCACCAAATCAGATGCATCTACATATCAACCAGAAAGAGATGCTAGCTGTTCAAAATGCCCTAACAGCCTTCAAGGACTTACTTCATCCAGGACAACTACTCATAAAGACGGACAATACCACAGTCATGTGGTATATAAACAAGCAAGGGGGCACACACTCATACCCCTTTTGCAGATTAGCCATGGCACTTTGGGACACAGCTTTGACCTACCAAATACATCTTCAAGCTCAATTCCTGCCAGGAAAACAAAAGACTCTGGCAGATGATTTAAGCAGAAACCTTATGGATCCTCACAAGTGGAAACTAAATCCACAAGTCTTCAGCATGATAACAGAGAAATGGGGGAGCCCAGACATGGATCTATTTGCCTCTCCTCAAAATTATCAACTGAAAAGATTCTGCACAAGGACGTATCACAGACAAGCATGGAAAGTGGACGCCGTATCCTTCAGTTGGAAAAACCTATCAGTTTACCCCTTTCCTCCTCTGCCTCTTCTACCCAATATCCTCCTAAAAGTCAGACAAGAGAAGCCAAAGATGATATTAATTGCCCCGGACTGGCCCCACCAATACTGGTACCCAATCCTAAGGCACTTTTCTCAATACCCACCTTGGACCTTGCCTCAAAAACCACTACTGTCCCAGCAAAACAATCAGATCCTGCTCAGTCAACTACAGACTCTGAACCTGGCAGCATGGCTAATCCTGTAATCATACAAACGACTCCTCTCAGTAAAGCTGTGATGGATGTCATTTTGGAAGCCAGAAGGCCTAGTACTAGAAAATCTTATGCTGACAAATGGAAGAGATTCTGTGCTTGGAATCAAGCACAAGGAACTGATACAGCAGAACCACATATTCTTCAGATATTACAATACTTGACTGAGATGCTTGACAAAGGCCTATCTTTCTTATCAATCAAAATCCATGCCTCTGCCATTTCGGCTCATTACAATACAGAGCCACCAATCTTTTCTCATCCTTTACTAAAGCAGTATCTTAGAGGTGCCAAAAATGTAAGGCCTCCTAGAAGATCACCATTACCTGCATGGGACCTCAATTATGTGTTGGAAAAGCTCACCCTGCCTCCATTTGAACCAGCTGCTACTGCTGATATAAAGTTCTTATCATAGAAGACAGCTCTGCTACTAGCAATTACTTCAGCAAGAAGAGTTTCAGGACTACAGGCCCTCATGGCTGTAGAGCCTTTTATCATATTTTACCCAGACATGGTGTTTCTGAGGACAAATCCTACTTTTATGCCTAAGGTCATTTCCATTGTGGCTCTTAACCAAACAATTCATCTGCCAACTTTTTATCCAAATCCACAGAACAAAGGGGAGAGAATTCTGCATTCCTTGGACATACACAGGCAGCTAAGATTCTACTTGAGCAGGACTACAGCTCTAAGAAAAACTGAGCAATTACTAGTGTCATATGCTGCAGGATCAGAAGGAATGGCTATTTCAAATCAGATAATTTAAAAGTGGATAAGCCATTGCATCCGTTTTTGCTACTTACATCATGGCAAACCTGTGCCCAAGGGCATTAGGTCTCACTCCACCAGAGCTGCAGTTATTTCAGCAGCCTTTCTCAGAGGAGTACCAACCAAGGACGTTCTAGAGGCTGCTACTTGGAGTTCTGTTCACATCTTTACAAATCATTATCATTTGCCTCTCTATGTTTAGCTCCAGCCTTCTAAGCATAGCTTTGGGATTCTACCCAAATGTAATGACTGCAACAGTGAACCACGAAGAACATAGTACAGTTGTGTAAACTTACCATAAATGTAGATGTTCGAGTGTCTTCACTGTTGCAGTCCAGGTTGCCCTCCCGCCATCCCCCTGTCATTCTACAGTTTTATCTTTCCTTCTCTGTCTTCTACAACCTGTGTGGTGTATTTGCTTGTTGATGAAGGTAAAGTTTATATTGATGCATGTATATATATAAATATTTAGAATATTGCTACCTTTTTGGGGGCACCTGACATCGGGGGCAAGAAAAACTAAAGAAAATGGCATCGGCTGCAAGTTTCATACCCCTGACGACCTGACGTCATGGAAGAGGAGACAGCAACTGATGCAGGACCCAAGACTTTGGAATTCAGGATGACCGAGGGCAACCTGCCTGCAGATTACCCAAATGTAATGACTGCAACAGTGAATACACTTGAACATCTACATTTATGGTAAGTGTACATAACTGTACTTTTTCCTTTTTTTGCTTGAAATAGCCTATGCCATATGGCTGTAGATTAGCCTTACCCATCCCATGGTCGGTAATTATACATTACCCCTAATAACAGTAACTGGGATCATACCATAGATAATTTGAGGGGACACCCCCTCCCCCTATGCATGGGATAAAGCATTTAGGACCAGCCTCCATCCATTAGTAGTACGGGGGGGGGGGTAGGCTTGGGGTAAATATTCTGCTTCCCATCCAGCCATACATCTGTGTTGTGCTTAAGTATGAATGTTTTATGTGGATGGAGAGTCTGTTCCACAGCAGTTTTATCCTCTGCAAGATATACCTGTCCCTCCAAATCGTTCTGTTGATGTAGCTAGACTGAATATTTTTTATGCCATTTGACTTGCATTAAATCGGTCAGTAATGAGATCAATCAGTAATCATTCATCAAGGTTACAGATGGTAGTGGAGGGAAGTCCATCCTTTCTGAAGGAAATTTCTCATTCTCCAGGCAAGACTCTCTTTTATTTCCTCTGTCCTTCAACACTTGTTTTTACAGGGAGTGAAAGAGCCATTTCCTCCTTTCCAGGTTGGGAAAGGTTTTTATTCAAGGATTTTTTAATGCCAAAGTATGAAAATGCTTGGAGACCGTTTCTGGATCTTTCTTTCCTAAACCTATGTGTGATAGTGCCCAAGTTCAAAATGCTGTTGCTTCATAACCTGTTATGTCTTCTTACTCATTTGAGTTTCCTGGTAATACTAGATTTAAAAGAGGCTTAGCATCATACCCATTGTTATGATAGTAAGCATCTTTTAACCGGTAAAGTGGTACAGCAGTTAGCTTTGTTGCCTCACAGCAAGAGGCTCTCTGGTTCGATTCTCAACTGGGTGCCTTCTGTGTGGAGTCTGCATTTCCTCCCTATGTTCATGTAGGTTTCCTCCGGGTGTTCTGGTTTCCTCTCATGTTACAAAGACATGCATCTGGAGCATTTCTCCTCAGGCCTCCGCTGACAATTGACTCATTCTAAGTCGGAAATTCCCGGTTAATAAATAAATATCAAATCCCTTTTTATCTAGACTTCAGACATTTCTTGAAATTTTGTGCATCTGGATCATGTTATCAGTTCTCTGCCTTTCCTTTAGAGTGTGCACTGCACCATGATTGTTTACATAGTGTGTAACCCCAGATCTGAAGTAGGACTTCATTTGTCAGCAACCTTTGGGATACGGATCCGATCTCGGATCCGAGCTGGCAACTTCTATCACAACATAGATCTGAGCTCCTAGCTCCTCTCTTTACCCATAATCCCCTGCCAACCCTGACTGACCCCAGATCTAGTTTGCCGCTCTTCAAGCAACAGCTAGATTCCAGAGCTCTTGGTGTATTCTTGTGAGAAAAAAAAATATAATTTCTTTGTGTGTGTGTGTTTAGGTGTTCCCTGGTCCTATTTTAACTACTTTAGCTTAAATTAGCTTAAAATTGTTATCTTTATTTCTCCTCCCTGCCCTCGCTGGTCGCAGTGTGTGTGTGTGTGTGTGTGTGTGTGTGTGTGTAGTGTGTAGGGGCCTAACGTGTGCGTTTTCCTTTAGTGATGTCGGAGGCCCCTAAAGCTATTTTTTCGAAATGCACCGAGTGTGGTCACAAGCTTTCACCGGCTGATGGCCACACTCGGTGCGTTAGTTGCCTTGGGATTGAACACCTCTCCTCGGGTTGAGCGATTTGCGCCACGTTCAACCCCAGGGCACTTAAGGATCGGAGGTCGAAGCTGGTTCTGGTGGGCCTTTTGCCTCCAGACCCGGCTCCGGCCTCGGGTACTTCTGTGACCGCTACCCAGTCTTCGGTAGCGGCCACTCCTGCCCCCCTCCCTCCGACCAGGACTCAACCTCCCACTGTGGCTTCGGAGGTGAGGGAGGCCAGGAAAGAGAAGCGGAGGGAGAAGCACCTTAAGCGGCGGGCCGAAGACTCCTCCTCGGCCCCGCCTGCCAAGCAGGCTTCTCCCTCCAGGGTTTCTGGTTCACCTCCTCCTCGGATCCGATCCCCTTGCTTCTCACCGGGACCCGAGGAGGAGGTGACCCGGTCCCCGTCGAGGTCATCGAGGCGGCACTCCAGGCCTGCCTCAGTGGCCTCCTCGAGGTCCACCTTCAATATGTCGGATGCGGACATGGACCGGATGATGAGGAGGTTCATCCAGGCCCAGATGCAGATGGGAGTGCTCTTGCCTCCACCCCCCTCCGGGGGGGAGCTCGACCCCCTTTTTTGCTCCTATCGCTCCTTCTCCGACCCGACTCCCGGGTTCAGAGCTGTCGGAGCCGAGCCGCATTGGATCCGGGGGTGGGTCGGAGCCGACAGTGCTAGGCACTTCGGCTCCGACTATTCCCTCGAGTTTGTTGGATCCGAACTCTCGGAACCGTGGACCGAGCTTCGGATCCGAGGGACTCGCTGTGCTTTCGGCCCTGTCCCGGTCGGAGCGCGTGGGTCCTTCGGATCCGACAGTCTCGACCCCGGGTCCGATCCCCGCCTCAGATCCGAGTGGGAGTCGGATCTCGGATCCGTCAGAGAGCGGCTCCCCCTCGGCTTTCGCGGTGGTGGAGAGGGTACTGTTGAGTGCATCCAGGCCTCCGGTCCTGGCTTCGGCTCCTCCCTGCACTCCCTCTCAGCTGGTCCTGGCTCCCCTCACCTGGCCTTCGGGGTAGCCTGCTTCAGCGCCTCTAGGTGTTCCATTGGAACAAGACATTGCTGGTGAGGACTCCTTGGACAGCCCCCCCGAGGAGGTTCCTCGCAAGTCGAAATGCAAAAGGAGGCACGTGGACTCCCCTGAGTCCCTCACTGAAGATACGGACTTGGATGAAGGGAAAGGCTCCCCAAGGTCACTCCCTGAGGATGTCTCCTTTGGAGACATCATGGAAATGCTCAGAATCAGGGGGGGGGGGGTCAGCCCCCCAAGGCTTCCTCCGATGAGTCTGTATTCCTAGAGGAGTTCGAGGCAGGGCCATCTACCTCTTGGGTGTCCCCTCCCCCCGACCCCTTGGTGGATCTTATAGCCACTAGGGCTTGAAGGGAGCCGGACACTGTAGAGCCTATTCCCAAGCGCCCGGACAAAATCTTGAGCCCCCCGTCAGAGAGAACCCATTGGAGCAAAGGTCCTCCTGTGGATGCCGTGTTGGTGGCGGCAGCTACCAAGAGAGAGTTGGCTCATGAGAGCCCCATGGTTCATCCGCCGAGCAAGGAGTCTCATGCGATGGACCGCCTTGGGAAGCGGGCCTTCAGTTCAGCGACGTTCTCCTTGAGGGCCATGAACTATATGGCACACATCATTCAGATGCAGTGGGATCTGATTAAAGAATACACTGCTTCCCCCCCAGGGTCCATGTCGGAAGGGGACAAGCAACTGTACTCCTCCCGAATGTCCACCCTACATTCTATTTCCAACACCTCTATGCGACTCTTGTCTCATGCCACTGAGGGAGCCGCTAGAGCAGGCGGAGTCGGGCTGGTCATGAGGAGGCAAGCCTGGCTCCGACATTGTGACTTCTCAGAACCCTTTAAGGCATCATTTGCGAATGCCCCTTTTGATGGTTTTGCTTTGTTTGGCAAAACCGTTCGCGACACCCTTGTCCAGAGAGAGAAAGACGGGAAGACGTTGTCTGCTGTCGGAGTCCGCTTCTCTGCTCCCCAGAGGTCCTTTACCAAGAACCAAAAGGGTCAGAAGAAAATTTGGTTCCGGAAATCGCATCAATCCCAGTCTGCTCCGGACAACCAGTCCTCTCGTGGCAGAGGAGGACAGGGAGGATGCCACCCTAGAGGCAGAGGGGGTCCCAGGAATTTTGGGTCCAGAGAACCTTTCTCTGAGAGGCCCACGCAGAACCCCTGAGGGTTTACCCGGCTGCTCCACTCTGGAGGCAGTCGGGGACGTTTTTCGAAGCACCTAGCAATGTGGGAGTCCATAACAACGGATCGCTGGGTGCTTCGGGTTATATCCAGAGGATACCAAATTCCCTTTTTGTAACCCCCAGAATCAGAAGCCTCACCGATGTACCACCCAATCAGAGGGAGGCGACTGCTGCAGAAATTCAGCAGCTCTTACAAAAAAGAGCTGTCCAGCCCGTCCCCCCAGATCAGCACGGATCAGGGTTTTACTCCAGGTTCTTTCTGGTGCCAAAAAAGACGGGGACGTGAGGCCCATCTTGGATCTCTCTCTCTTGAACCTGGCAGTACCAAAAGTAAAGTTCCGGATGGTCACTCTGGAATCTATCCTCCCACTACTACGGGAGAACGACTGGATGTGCTCAGTAGACCTCAAGGATGCGTACTATCATATTCTCGTAGACAGACGCTCCAGGAGGTTTCTCCGCTTTCGGCTGGGAGCCAGCCATTTCCAGTTCAGGGCCCTTCCCTTCGGTCTCACCTCAGCCCCCTGGGTGTTCACCAAGGTCTTGGCAGTGATAGCGGCCAACCTGAGACTCCAGGGAAGTCAGGTCTTTCCGTACCTGGACGACTGGCTCCTTACCGCCCCAACAAGGCATCTTCTTTGCTCATGCAGGGATTACTTCCTCAATCTGGTTCCACTCTAAGGGTTGACCATCAACACGGCCAAGTCCTCCCTGGCTCCTACACAAGTGTTGGATTTCATAGGGGCGAGGTTGGACTCCAGACTGATGCTTGCTTTCTTGACTCAGAACCTGAGGTTGCATGTGCAGGCCATCCTTCAACTTCAAGCTCCTTTGGCGGAATTGGTCCTGAGGGCTCTAGGGTCCATGGCGGCAGCAATTCCGCTGCTGCCATTGGCCCAGTTGAATATGAGGGTCATACAATGGACCCTCCAGGTACAATGGTCCCTATCTCACAATCCCCTGTCTCATCCCATCCCCCTAAGCAGGGTTTGCAGAAGGTCGCTCGTGTGGTGGCTCCAGTCCTCCAATCTCCACATGGGATGCCCCTTCTCGCCACCTCCGCCAGTCGCCACAGTGACCACGGACGCTTCTCGCCTGGGGTGGGGGGGGCACTATTCCAGCAGAACAGTTCAAGGCACGTGGAACGACATAGAGACCACTTTGCATTTCAACGTCCTGGAGATGAGGGCGGTGCTTTTGACATTGCAAGCACTTCACAACCCTCTTCCAGTGGGGACGATTGCGGTTCAGACGGACAACATGTCAGTCGTCTGGTACATCAACAAACAGGGGGGAACCAGGTCTTAGCCACTCTGCCACGAGGCCATGAGAGTGTGGGAATGGGCGATATCCACCAACCGCTTTCTCATCGCAACGCACATTCCGGGACGGTCCAGCATATTAGCGGACAGGCTCAGTCGTACTATCCTGACTCCTTACGAGTGGTCTCTCAATCCTCTAGTAGCAGAGCAAATATTTGCTCGATGGGGGCGACCTTGTAAGCGATCTTTTTGCCTCTCACTCAAATACCAAATGCAACAATTACTTCGCTCTGATCCCCCCTCCGGGGGAGTCCCCGAGAGACTCTCTGGTTCATGCTTGGCCTCCCGGTCTACTTTATGCTTACCCGCCTTTGCCCCTGATGTTGAAACTATTGCAGAAAGCCAGTCAGTTGGGAAGCAAGATGATCCTCATTGCCCCATTCTGGCTTCGTCAGACGTGGTTCCCTTACCTATGGTCTCACCTGATTCATCCGCCCTGGATACTGGATCCCCTTCCGGATCTCATCTCACACCCCCTGGGTCTTCCGACTCCGAACCTGGCCAACCTAAAGCTGACTGCTTGATTGCTCCATTTCCACTCTTGATAAGGACTCCCGGAATTTCATCACCAGTCAAAGCCATCCTAGTAGCAGCTCACAAGCCCTCCACCAGAAGGGTCTATCGGAGTAAATGGAAATGTTTTTCCATCTGGGTGGAGCACCATCATTTAGATCCTTTTACGGCACCGGTAGCGTCGGTTCTAGATTTTCTAACTTCTCTCTTTCACCAGGGGGCTAGTTCTTCCACGGTCAAGGTACAACTTGCTGCAATTTCACACTATCATGTAGGGCAGGAGTCAGGCCCGCTTATTACTTCCAAACTGTGTAAGACCTTCCTTAAGGGTACCTTCCTTCTCAGGCCCCCGGTCAAGGAGGTGGTACCCACATGGGATTTATCCTTAGTCTTATAGGCCTTGACTAGCCCCCCTTTTGAGCTGGCGGCCACTGTTGATCTTAAATACCTCTCTTGGAAAACGGCCTTTTTGGTGGCCATAACTTCAGCCAAGAGGGTCTCGGAACTCCAGGCTCTCTGTGTCAAACCACTGTATTTGGTCTTTCACCCAGACAGAGTTCACCTCAGGATCAATCCGTCTTTTCTACCTAAGGTATCGTCGGAAGCTAACATTAATCAATCTATTAATCTTCCAGTATTCTTCCCCAACTATCAAAACAAAGGAGAGTATAAGCTGCACTCTTTAGACGTGCACAGACAACTACGTTTTTATACTCATCGAACTACTGGTCATAGGCAATCCGATCAGTTGTTTGTCTCCTTTGCCAAAAACAACTTCGGCAAGTCGGTTTCTAAGGTTACCCTCTCCCGATGGATATCTAGTTGTATTCTCTTAGCATATCAGAGCTCGGGAAGGCCTGCACCTCAGGGAGTTCGTGCTCATTCTACGAGGGCCATTGCTACATCAGTTGCTTTCAAGGCTAGAGTTTCTCTGGATGACATTTGTTCCGCAGCCACTTGGGCTTCATCTCATACCTTTATAAGCCACTACAAAGTAGATATTGTCTCCCGAGGTAGGGCGTCTTTTGGCTCTGCAGTGCTCCTGAATATCCTTCCATGAAGGCCACCCAAGATTTAGGTAGCTGGGGACTCTGTCCCAAAGGTTGCTGACAAATGAAGTCCTACTTCAGATTTAGGAGTTATGTACTTACCATAACGTTCCATCTGAGTAGGTATCTTCATTTGTCTGCAACCATCCCCCGCTCCTTCCCCCTGACCAAAATGATCCTACTTGGGGTTCTTTAGATTAGTTCCCTCTGGGACACAGTATTAGCTGTGCTATGGGGCAAACTTGATCTGAGGTCAGTCAGGGTTGGCAGGGGATTATGGGTAAAGGGAGGAGCTAGGAGCTCGGATCTATGCTGTGATAGAAGTTGCCGGCTCGGATCCGAGATCGGATCCGTATCCCAAAGGTTGCAGACAAATGAATATACCTACTCAGATGGAACGTTATGGTGAGTACATAACTTCTAATTATATCTCATCGCAGACTACAAGGTATCCACATTTTTCCTTATTGAGATGACTTTGGGTGAGGGATCTCCTACACAAGCTGAGATTCCAAGAGATAATTCAAAAGTCTTTTTTGACTCTTTCACACAGGATTTTGTTCCTGAGGTGTTAGACACCTCAGTTCAAAGAGCTTTTCTTCCACAGGGGGGAAAAACAGATATATATCTAGATCTATTGCTAAGGTTTTCCACTCAGACTTTGGTGACTGCAAGGGAATGGCTCAAAATTTTGGGTCTCATGGCATCTCTGATTCTCTTGATACCCCTGGCACGACTCCACATGAGAAAGATACAGTAGTATCTGAAGTCGCTTTGGTTCCAGCACCACCATTGTTTGCCTTTTCAAATCCCAATGCTGGGGTTTGTCAGAAGATAAATCACTTGGTGGAGACAGCAAATATCCCTAAGGCCAGGTCTCCCTTTCTCCCACCTTGCTCCAAAGCATTCAGTTACCACAGCTGCCTCAAATGTCTGCTTTAGGAGCAGATTTAGGGGGGATAAAAGTGCAAGATGTGTGGGACACCAAAAACAGATGCAAGCACATAAATATAAATGAGATGCTTGCTCTGATCAAAACACTCTCTGAATCATATTTGGTCCCTGGGACCTCTTCAAGTTACTACAGAAAACACCACAGTCTTGTGGTACACCAACAAGCAAGGGAGAGTCAGGTTATAGCCCCTTTGCAGTCTAGCCATGTTAGCTTGGGATATAGCTTCATGGCACAATCTTACTCTGCAGGCAATCCAGCATTCTGTCAGAGCAAAATGGTGTGGCAGCCAAGCTGAGTGGGACAAAGGCAGATCCTCATGAATGTGAACTAGATAAGGAGGTCTTCCAAGATCTGATCCATCTGTGAGAAATTCTTCAAGTATACCTATCTGCCTCCTCTCTGAACAATTACCTGGCAATATTCTGCTGCAGGATTACATGCAAAAGGTCTAGAAGACAGTTGCCTTTTCTTTTCCTTGGATAAGAATGTTCCTGTATGCTTTTCCACACTGTCTACTGCTATCCAAGGTACTTATGAAGATTCAGAAGGAACACCCAGGATCATTTTGTTGACTGCCTTCTGGCTCAGGCAACAGTGGATCTGAAGTAGTTAACTTTATTTGCTCTGCAACCTGTGGGTATCGGATCCGACTCGGATCCGAGCCGGCAGCTTTCCAAGCTAATAGATCCAAGCTCCAGCTCCTCCCCCCTACCCATAATGCCATCTCCCTCTAACCCTCAGATCTCGTTTGCCGCAGCTTCCATAAGCTTCTCTAGAATGAGCTCCGAGCAATAGTACTGTAAATCAGTCTTTTAAACTTCAATTTCTGTCAGATTTTTCCTTTTCTTGGTGTGTGTGATTGCCCCGTATATTTTGTAGTCTTTGTTGGGTAGTTCTCTTGAATTTTTAGTTGTTAGTTTTATTCCCCTCCCCCCTCTGCATGTGTGAAGGTGTGTGCTTGTGGGCCTACTTTTCTTTATTCTTTTACAATGGCTGAAGGCCCTGAAGCCATTTTCTCAAAATATACCGAGTGTGACCAAAAGCTGTCTCCAGCAGATGGTCACACTTGGTGAGACCTTTGCCTGGAGGTTGACCACCTTTCTTCGGACTGTACTATCTGTGCAGCCTTCAACCCCAGGGCTTTGAAGGATAGGAGGTCGAAGCTCATTCTGGCGGGCCTTTTGCCCCCAGACTCTGCTTCCTCCACCTCGGTGGCGCCGGCTGTGGCTGCCCCACCTATCACTCCTGATCCCCTGGCCGGGACTCACCCTCCCACCTTGGCCCAGGAAGAAAGGGAAAGCAGGAAAAAAGAGAGAAAAGATAGAGAAAGAGAGAAGGAGAGACACCGGAGTCATAAAAGGCGGTCCAAATCCACCTCTTCGGCACCGCCATCTAAAAAGCCCGCCTCTCCCCTTAAGGTGTCCGGGCCTTCCCCCTCTCGGCTCCGTTCTCCACAACTCTCCCCGGAGCCGGAGGAGGAGACCTGGTCGCCTTCGAGGTCATCCAGGTGGCCTTCCCGGCTGGCTTTGGTGGCCTCATCTAGATCTACCAGAAGCTTGTCAGACGCTGACATGGACCGGATGATGCGTCGATTTCTTCAGGCCCAGATGCAGATGGGAGTGCTCTTGCCTACCCCCCATTGGCGGGGAGCTCGACACCTTTTTTCGTCCCCATCGCTCCTTCTCCGACCTGCTTTCGGAGCTCGGAGCTATCAGATCAGAATAGCTTTGGAGCCGGGGTAGGGTTGGCGCCGACAGTGCTTCCTACTTCGGTGCCAACTGTATCCTCGAGTCTGTCGGATCCATTTTCGGATCCGAGCTCTCAGGGCCATGAGCTGTATGTTGGATCCGAGAGGGCCAGTGGACCTTCGGCTCCATCAAGTTTGGGGCACACTACCCTTTCGGATCCGGTCGAGTCACCTTCTGCGCCGATCCGCACGTCGGATCTGAGGGGAATGCTTTCAGATCCAAGGGAAAGTAGTTCCCCCTCGGCATTCGACGTCGTGGAGAGGGTCCTCTCGAGGGATTCGATGCCCCAAGCTCTTGCTTCGGATCCATCCGCCATTCCCACTCATACGGACCTGTCCTCCATCATCCAGCCCCAGGGACAGTCTACGCCTACGTCCCAGATTGTTCCCGTAGGGGAACAGGACATTGTTGGTGAGGCCTCTTCGGACAGCCCCCCCCCCCCCAAGGAGGTCCCTCACAAACGGAAGTGCAAGAGGAGGCACTTGGACTCACCCGAGTCCCTCACAGAGGACACGGACTTGGAGGAAGGGGAAGGTTCTTCAAAGTCACCCCCCGAAGACGTCTCCTTCGGAGACATCATGGAAATGTTACGCATTAGAGGGGGGTGGTCTGCCCAAAAAACTTCCTCGAATGAGTCTGTGTTTCTAGAAGCGTTTGATGCAGGCCCATCTACCTCTTGAGTGTCCCCTCCCGCCGATCCCCTGATAGACCTTATTACTACCAGGGCATGGAAGGAACCGGACACTGTTGAACCAATTCCTAAGAGACCGGACAGGATCCTCAGCCCTCCCACAGACAGGACAGTTTGGAGCAAGGGTGCCCCAGTGGATGCCATGGTGGTGGCGGCTGCCAATAAAAAGGAATTAGCACAGGAGAGTTCCTCGGTGCATCCTCCAGACAAGGAGTCTCGGATGATGGACTGTTTGGGAAAGCGGATGTTTTCTTCAGTGACCTTTTCTGTAAGGTCACTGAATTATATGGCACATGTGATTAGGCTGCAGCGAGACCTGATTAAAGAGTATGCTGCATCACCCCCAGAGTCCATGTCGGCCGAGGACAAGCGAACTGTCTCTGCTCGAATGGCCACTCTCAAGTCAATCATCAACACGTCTATGCGGCTCCTTTCCCAAGCTACGGAGGGAGCGGCTAGAGCTAGTGGAACAGGTGTCATCTTACATAGACAGGCCTGGCTCCATCTCTGTGACTTTGCAGAACCCTTCAAGGCGTCCTTCGCGAACGCCCCCTTCGATGGTTCCACACTCTTTGGCAAAACCTTCCGCGATACGCTTCTCCAGAGCAAGAAAGACGGGAAGATGCCTGCCATCGGGATCCGCTTCATGGTTCCTCAGAGGTCCTACTCCAGGAACCAAAGAGGACAAAAGAAGACGTGGTTCCGGAAAGCTCAACAATCCCATTTCGCTCCGGATACCTCATCCTTCAGAGGCAGAGGAGGACAGGGTGAACGTCGGCTCAGAGGCAAAGGGGGCCCGAAAAATTTTGGGTCGAGAGAACCTTTTTTGGATCGACCCGTGCAACAGCCCTGAGGGGTTGCCTGACTGCTCCTCTCTGGAGGCAGTCGGGGGGCGCTTCTCGGAACATCTAGCGAAATGGGAGTCCATCGCAACAGATCGCTGAGTGCTCCGAATCATATCCAGAGGATATTCAATCCCCTTCCTATCTCACCCTCCCCGAGCAACAAAACTCCTCGATGTCCCACCCGATCAGAGGGAGGCAGCAGCATCAGAAATCTTAAGACTGCTAAGAAAAAGAGCCATCCAGCGCGTCCCCCCCCGAACAATCCGGATCAGGCTTTTACTCCAGGTTCTTTCTGGTGTCAAAAAAGATGGGGGACTTACGACCCATCCTCGACCTGTCAACGCTGAACCTGTCAATTGCCAAGGAAAAATTCTGGATGGTCACTATTCATTCCATTCTCCCACTTCTGCAGGAGAATGACTGGATGTGCTCAATAGACCTCAAGGATGCGTACTACCACATTTTGATGGACAGACCACCCAGGAGGTTCCTCCACTTTTGGCTGGGAGCCAGCCATTATCAGTTCAGGGTCCTACCCTTCGGTCTCACCACAGCGCCCAGGGTGTTCACCAAGGTCATGGCAGTTGTAGGGGCCCACCTGAGGCTTCAGGGAATACAGGTCTTTCCGTACCTGGACGACTGGCTCCTAACTGACCCCACCAGGCATCAACTCTGCTCAGGCAGGGACTACTTCTTACGCCTAGCCCGCCACCTAGGGATCACGATAAATCTCCAGAAATCCTCCCTTCAACCCACTCAGATTTTGGAATTCATAGGGGCCAGGATAGACACTACTCAGTCCAGAGTCTTTCTGACTACGGACAGGCTTCGCAGTCTGAGCCTTCACATTCTAGATCTCTTACGATCGTCAGCCCCACCAGCGGAACTAGTCCTGAGGGCCCTGGGATCTATGGCAGAGGCCATCAGTCTATCCCCCTTCGCTCACCTCAAGATGAGGATCCTTCAGTGGACGTTACAAGTGCAATGGTCCAGCCTCTGTCAACCCCTGACCACACCTAGTCCTCTCACCAGGGTTTGCAGGGAATCGCTTCTTTGGTGGCTCTACTCCAGAGACCTTCAAGAAGGCCACCCCTTTGTTATACCCCCTCCTCAAGTCACGGTGACCACGGATGCTTCTCTCCTTGGGTGGGGGGGGGGCATTGCATAGGCAGATCCGTCCAAGGCATGTGGACTTTCACAGAGACCTCACTGCATATCAGCGCCCTGGAGATGAGGGAGGTGCTTCTAGCATTGCAAGCTCTCCATCCCCTTCTCCCTCCAGGAACTATTTTACTTCAAACAGACAACATGGCAGTAGTCTGGTACATAAACAAACAGGGGGGAACTAGATCCTATCCACTTTGCATGGTGGCAATGAGAGTATGTGAATGGGCGATAGCCACCAACCACTTTCTCATAGCAACGCACATACCGGGTTGTTCAAACATCTTAGTGGACGGGTTGATCCTCTCACCTTACGAGTGGTCTCTGAACCCTGCTGTAGTGAAACAAATCTTTCTCCAATGGGGTCAACCTTGCTGTGATCTCTTCTCCTCACCTTCGAACACAAAGTGCAGTGAATTCTTCATTCTGATTCCCCCACCAGGGGAACCCCCAGAGACGCTCTAGTTCATGCTTGGCCATCCGGTCTTCTGTATGCTTATCCTCCTCTTCCCTTGATGACAAAATTCTTGCAGAAAGCTCGTCGGTTGGGGAGCAGAATTATCCTCATAGCCCCATTCTGGACTCGCCAAACCTGGTTCCCTTACCTATGGTCTCATCAAGTACATCCTCCTTGGATTTTGGATCCCAAACCGGATCTGATCTCTCACCCTTTAGGATTGAAGACCCCCAATCTGGACTACCTGAAGCTGTCAGCTTGGTTGATCCATTTCCCTTGATGGCTTGGGCTCCCGGTATATCATCTTCGGTTAAGGCCATCCTGGTGGCCGCCCATAAACCATCCACCAGGAAGATCTACAACAGTAAATGGAAATGTTTCTCAATCTGGGCAGAGCACAGGAACTTAGATGCCTTTACGGCTCCGATTCCAGCAGTCCTAGACTTTCTTTCACATACCTTTGATCAAGGCGCCAGTGCTTCTACTATTAAAGTTCAGTTGGCAGCTATCTCCCACTACCATGTTGGTAACAGCTCAGGGCCACTAGCATCCTCCAAAATATGCAAGGCTTTCTTGAAAGGAACTTTTTTGTTAAGACCTCCCGTTAAAGATCCAGTCCCCCCATGGGATCTTACCCTAGTTCTTCAAGCACTGACTGGACCCCCCTTTGAGCCCGCGGCTTCAGTCGATTTGAAATATGTATCATGGAAAATGGCCTTTCTGATTGCCATTACTTCTGCGAGAAGAATATTGGAGCTTCATGCTCTTTGCAGTAAACCTCCGTATATCATTTTTCATAAAGACAGAGTCTCCCTCAGGACTAATCCCTCCTTTCTTCCCAAGGTGGCTTCGGAAGTCAACATCAACCAGACCATTAATCTGCCTGTTTTCTTTCCAAATTTTCAGAATAAAGGAGAATACAGACTTCATTGTCTGGATGTTCACAGACAGTTACGCTTTTACTTAAATAGAACGTCAGATCTTCGAAAATCTGACCAACTTTTTGTTTCCTTTGCAAAATCTTGTCTGGGCAAGCCAGTTACTAAAGTAACCTTAGCTGGATGGATTTCACAGTGCATTCTCCTAGCATACAAAAGCTCTGGTCGTCCTGAGCCCCTGAGAGTACGAGCCCATTCTACCTGATCCATGGCCTCTTCTGCTGCCTTCTGGTCAAAGGTTTCCTTGGATGACATTTGCTCGGCAGCTACTTGGGCTTCCTCTCATACCTTTATTACACACTACAAATTGGATTTGATCTCCAGAGGATGTGCATCGTTTGGCTCAGCACTGCTCCAGAATATCCTTCCATAAGGGCCTCCCAAGTTGTTGGTAGCTGGGGACTCTGTCCCACAGGTTGCAGAGCAAATGAAGTTAACTGCTTCAGATAAAGAAGTTATGTACTCACCATAACTTTCCATCTGAGTAGGTAACTTCATTTGTCTGCATCCGCCCGCCCTCCATCCCCCACACCCTTAGTTCATTATCTAAGAGTCAGGATATGGCTTCCTTTCATGGACGTCATTGAAACAGATTGGAACCACTCCTAGGTTATGGAATTCCTTATTGTCCTTTGGCAAACTCGATCTGAGGGTTAGAGGGAGATGGCAGGGCATTATGGGTAGGGGAGGAGCTTGGAGCTCAGATCTATTAGCTTGGAAAGCTGCTGGCTCGGATCTGAGTCAGATCCGATACCCACAGGTTGCAGACAAATGAAGTTACCTACTCAGATGGAACATTATGGTGAGTACATAACTTCTTTTTCTCCGTCTATTGGTAATAGCTAGGGGCAGTTTCCACTAGCTTCCTCACAGAATGGATTTACTGACACAAGATTGTGGGGTGTTTAATACACCTTTGACCCAATCATTGTTAACTGACTGTCTAGATAATAGGGTGTTAATTCCCTTTAGGCACCTGTTTACTGAGGACGGACAGCAGGAACTAATGGAGACAAGAAAGGCAGCTACTAGAAAATCGTATACTAGCAAATTAAAAGTTTTTTCTAGTTGGTGCCAACAACATAACTAGCACCCATGCAGGGCTGGTGTTTCTCTGGTTTTACAATATTTGTGTGAGTTACTATCCTATGGCTTTTCTTCTCCTCTGTTAAGGTTTATTTATTGGCTATTTCAGCATGTCTTCCCATGGATCCTCCTCTTTGAGTGCATACTTATGTTAAAATAATTCTGAAAGGGGTTTTGCATACTAGGCTTCCAACAAATCTGGTGACCCCCTCCATGGGATCTTAATTTTGTGTTGGAGAAGCTAAAACTTGCTTTATTTTAACCAGCTTATCTAGCTGACTTGAGGTTCTTAACTTGGAAGACCATTTTACTGATTGCTGTGAACTCTGCAAGAAGAATGTCCGAGTTACAAACTACTATGGTGAGCCATCTTTATCTCATTTTCCACAGGGTTTCTTTGAGAACTAATCCTTTTGTGCTTAAAATGATATCTGAGTTTACTATGTCTAATTTTCCATCACCCTGTTTTCTTTACTGAACCTAAAAATGAGGGAGAAAGGATGCACCATGCTTTGGATGTATACAGACAACTTGGGTACTATCATATCAGAACTAAATTTTTCTGATCTGTGGATCAGGGTTTCATTTCTTGTGAAGGTAAGAAGAGACAACCTGTGTCAAAACAGACTACTTTCTAAAGGTTATTTAAGGTTGTTAACAAAACTATTCCAGGCAGGGTCAAGGCCCACTCTACCAGGCCCTTGGGTTCATCTCTGCTTTTTTGTAAAGGGTTGTATTCTAGAAGTAATGTAGAAGCAGCAACTTTATCCTCTATACACACATTTACAGGGCATTACAAGCTTGATTCCTTCCCTAGGTCTAAAGCAGACTTTGCTAAGAGCGTTCTGCAGGGGCTGCTGCCCCCTTCCCCACCACCTCCCAAATTTAGTAAGCTAGGCTAATCTACCCATATACATAAGACTACTTACTGCAGCAGCGACCATTTGAACATTTACTGTTATGATAGACTTATTTACAAAACTGTACTTTGCTCAAAAATAAAAAAATAAGAAATGTCATTTTTTTTATTTTTGTTTCTGTGCTGCTCTGCTTTAGCTGTCTTTACTGCTATTCTTGGATTTCAGAGGTTTTTGGAAATTGTCTGTTGCTGTCATTTCTGCCAATGATAAATGTAATGTTTATGCTGATTGCAAACATTTTCTAATTAACAGGTTATTTATGTGTTACTGGAAAACAGGCAGATTTATGCCCACCAGGTAATTTCTGCCCCCCTGGAAGTGGTACTGAAATCCACCCATGCCCCTTGGGTGCATACAATCCAAATCATGGCAGCAGTAGTGAGCGACAGTGCAAGCCTTGTGACCCTGGTCAGTATTGTTCTTTCACTGGGGCTTCAGTGGTAACTGGGAACTGCAGTGCTGGATACTTCTGCTCCTTAGGCAAGTTCTTGTTTATTTATATGCTATACAAAATATTTTTCATTGGGGACAAATTGTGAAAACTACTTTATTTCATGTTTGGATTAAAGAATATCCTAGCTGTCTGACATGACACATGAAGATGGAAATGTCTTTCATATTTTAACTATATCCTTTACTGAAGTTTCCCTCTCTGAAAAATGTTTATAGTTTTAGAGATCATTTTTACAATGCTGCATTCAGTACTTCTCAGTACAAACGTTGATTTAAGATTCAAAAATGTGTATACCAGTCAAAAAATGCTGATTACCCCTGTGATAGATGACTGTTATTTAAAATGTATTTTTAAGCATTGTCTGAAACCATGTACCTTAAAATTACAGTACAGCTATCCAAGTCCTACTCAGATTCTATTCATTTGTTGGTTTTCAGAGAATATTGTAGAATCCTTGGCCTTGTTCTCAGTGTAAAGACAGCATTACATCTAGTCAGCCCTTTACAGAATGTTATGGCCTTAAATATAACAAATTATGCTGTGTTTTGATACTGGCCACGATGGTGCAGTGGTTAGCATTGTTGTTTCACAGCAAGAGGTTCTCTGGTATGATTCTTGGCTGGAGTAGCTTCTGTGCAGAGTCTGCATGCCCTCCTTGGAGTTTAGTGAGCTTCAAAGACATGCAGGTAGGTGTGTGTGTGTTTGTGTGTGTGTGTGTGTGTGTGTGTGTGTGTGTGTGTGTGTGTGTGTGTGTGTGTGTGTGTGTGTGTGTGTGTGTGTGTGTCTTCTATGAAGGTTGGGTGCCAGGCTGGCAACTCAACACTGTAAAAACTCCACTGCCAATCAATCTGCGGACTGGTAATCTGTTGTGACGAACCCTAATGGTAAAAGCTGAAAGGCATTTTTTTATGATGCATTTTGCTACCTGGATCAAAGTGCAGTGGTCACCTGAATGGAAGCTTGTAAATGGCCAAAGGAAGTTTTTCCAGCTTAGGCCATTGTGCTCTGAGTTTAGTTTTTCCCTGATGTATGGAAACCCTTGTATTTCACAATTACTTTTTCCCTAGTGGAAAAAGATATGCTTTATTTAGTTAGGTACGTATTTATTATTTGATTTCCAGGTAGGTAGTGGCCCACTGTCCCTTTTCAGCCACAATTTGGCTCCAGGACCACAAATACAGTAGCTTATCCCTATGTACAACATAAACAAACATTTAATATACAATAGAGAAATAAAATAGTTTGCCCTTATGTACAGTATTAACGAACTTTTAATATACAACATGCAAAACGTCTTTGGGTGAATACATTCTCAGTAAAATATTGGCAAAAACAGCCCAGTACAAATCTGTGTGTGTGTGTGTGTGTGTGTGTGTGTGTGTGTGTGTGTGTGTGTCTCTATATACATATATATATATATATATATATATATATATATATATAGAGAGAGAGAGAGAGAGAGAGACAGATATAACTAGATAGATATATAGAAATATGTATGTGTATCTGTGTGTGTTTGTCTAACTACATACCTATTTTATATATACATATATATATATATATATATATATATATATTTTTTTTTTTTTTTTTTTTAATGGGTCTGCTTCAGTAGACAGAAATCCCACTTACCTGACTTTCAAAAGACCGAGACGAAAATCCCAGAAACTCCAGAAGACGGACTGCTTTGAACACTGACAGATCACTACAGGTAAGTAACCGCTCTTACAACCCCGCAAACACACTAAAACCAAAGCAAAGAAAACCCACCTATGTGGGGGGCTGAAGCCCCCCGCTCCCTAACTAAATATACCAACTCTGAGATTGCATTACCGTGGAGGTAAGGGGCAAAGGTTAACATGGTAGCCAAGTGGTAACTTACCCATAGTGATCTGTCAGTGTTCTGAGTGGCTGGTCTTCTGGAGTTTCAGGTTTTTTGTCTCAGTCTTTTGAAAGTCGGGTAAGTGGGATTCTGATCTACTGAAGTAGACCCATATATATATATATATATATATATATATATATATATATATATATATAGATGTACACCAAAATAGTATTAATATAAAGGAAATAAACAGAGAGTTTCTTTAGATCAAAAAGTACTAATATATGTGAAGTCCGCCATAGTCATGGTAGCAGTTTAATAAATATAAGCAGTATTGGTGCAGTACATTGTTTAATCAGTGGGGCAGTGTATACTGCCCTTTATAAAATATGATTGTTTTTATGGGAGAAAAACTAAACATTCCCCGGGATTCAAGAAGCTCGGTGCAAGGACGGTTTTAGCCTTTTGCCGAGCGACCTCACTACAGATGGCGCAGCAGCGCCATATGAATATGTATGAGGGCATGCCGCCGCAAGCTCGACGTGCACATGAAACGTGTGCGAGTGCAGGGGTTGTGTACAAGTGCTGAATGGAGGCGTAAACATGCCCCGACATCTGCAAAACCTACTATGCCTACTAGTAAAGCCTGCCCCTAATAATAAGTCAGTAATTCAGTGTCCGTGGATACCGAAATGTATGCTAAGCATACAAGAGTGTCCACGAACAGTGAAATACACTTGAAGTAATAAACACAAAAGCACATAATAGAATGATGAGCCCTGTCCCTAGAACTTTCACAGTTAGATTCCCTGTCCCTGTGTCCCTATTATATATTTGAATGCTGCAATATTGAAGGTGTAAGCAAAGTGCAGCATGTCTGCGCATCGCTGCCCTCCGCCGAGCGTAGCTTACACATCATATTCATTCAAATAGAGAAAAACATGCAGAATCAACGTAATTGTCAATAGTGTAGTGTTTAGAGCATCCGCCTAACAAACAGGCATTCACGATTCGTGCCCAACAATAGCACATATCATTTTCCATGTGGAATGAATGTTGTTTTGCCGTAAAACTGACAAAAGAGTATCGCATGAGATATTCAAACTTAAATATCATTCAAGCAAAGTGGCACTGTCATAATGAATAAAGCACTAGTAAGCAGGTGTAAGCACAAATAAGCAGCAGTAAATTTTATTTTATTTATGTATTTTACATTTGTTGACCGGGTAAGTCCGACTGGAATCAAAGTCCATTTTCAGCGGAGGCCCGGGGAGATAAGCTCCAGACATAATACAAGAACGAAAAAGCAGTTGAGAAAAAAAAGAAAACATTGATTATATATAGTATTATGATTTTAGTTATAGGTGTAGTTAAAAAGGGAAAACAGGTAGAAGTACATCCAAACAGTCAGTGTTACAAATTTCCATATTGAGGTAGTAGTAGATAAACAATATCAAATTAGATAAGTAATTACATACATTATGCTGATTTAGTCAGGCTTGTCACAGTGGCATAGCCATTTTAGTCAGGCTTGTCACAGTGGCATATCCATTTTCGTTCCAGATGTTGTTTAATTGAGGCTTTAAATAGGTCTGGGGAGGAGAGCATGGTAATGGCACCTGGTAGTGTGTTCCAGGTTCTGCTTACAGAATTAGCAAATAGGGCCATGCCAGCAGCATTGTTAATTCTAGTTGTTTGTATTTGTAACTTATTGGATGAACGTAGCAGTCTTGTGTTTTTATGGAAGAGGATGTAGTTACTAAGGGCTGGAGTGTTATTTGGGTTCTTTAGGATTTTATTAGCGAATATTAGAAAGTTGTAGTTGACGAGATTGGGAAATTCCAACTATCCGAGCTGTTTGAGGTTAATGCAGTGGTGGGTTCTGAAAGGAGAGCCTGTAGCAAACCTGGCGATATGGTTATAGCAGGTGGTAAGTCTATTTAGTTCAGATTTACTTATGTTTGCTAGAAGGGGGGAGGCATATAGGAGTGTTGAGAGTAGGTGCGAGCGTGTAATGGATATTTTAGCTATGGGGGTAAGGAAGGTTTTAACTCTGTAGAGTGAACCAAGTTTTCTGTTGATGGTTTTGATTGTCTGGCTTACATGGAGGTCAAATTTTAAGTAATTGTCTATAGTGACCCCAAGTAGTTTGGTGTTGGGGACCGGGGAAATGACTGTCCCATCGTTTGCTTGTATGGTAAAAGAGTAGAGTATAGACCTTTGTGTTGGTGGAAATATGAGCATTTTGGGTTTTTTTGGATTAAGTAGTAGGCGACGATTGGATAGCCAGTTTTCTATAACAGTAAAAGTAGCCTGGGTATCCATTTTTAGGTCATCTGGAGATGTGGCAGAGCAGATCAGGGTGGAGTCATCAGCATATTGGATACAGCTGATATTCGGTATGATAGTAGGGAGATCATTATTAAAGATAGAAAACAGTAGTGGTCCTAGTATGGAGCCTTGTGGAACTCCGATAGTGTTGGGTAATAGATTTGAGAGCTTATTCTGCCAAAGGACTGCTTGTTGCCTGTCATTGAGATAGGATTTAAACCACAGAAGGGCATTGGGATGTAGACTAAGAGTTTGCAGGGTCTTAATCATTAGTTGATGGTTCACCATGTCAAAACACATATAGGTACCAGTAAGCAAGTCTGAGTGCACATGCATGCGCGGGTCTAAGCAGTGCCCAGCATAGGAAATGTATATAAGTATATACAGATATATTATATATATATATATATATATATATATATATATATATATATATATATATATATATATATATATATACACACACACACACACACAAACATATATATATATATATATATATATATATATATATATATATATATATGAAGAAAGAACGACGTAACAATAAAGCATACAAAAGGAATGAGAAGGGAATCAACAGCAACCCCAGTATTATATAGCGCTGTTAGCGTATGTCATATCTAGCTGGGCAGGGGTGAGCAAAGCACTGCTACTCACACCACAGGCAGAATATTACCAGTGGGAGTAACATTGTTGATTTGCTAAGTCTACTTTACACACAGAGGGTAATCCCTGGTGGGACTGCCCAAACATTATATAGACCATTTGGCCTTCCGACCATTACACAAGCAAGGGCAGGTATGTTCAAGAACTAAATGGTGGGAGAGCCTGAGAACACATGGGGTGGGACAACATACGTGTAGGGCCCCTAACGCTCTGGAGAGGGCAATGTGTGGAAGTGTGTCATGGCTGCGATAACAAGTGGACAATGGAAGGTATGCTTGTATTTTGAACATGGGGCGGGGTGGAGAAACTATGGGTATGAAATTATGGAGCCAGGCGTGCCAGAGTTGGATGGCCCGGTTCTAATTGGACCGCCTCCGGAGGTCAGCGAGTTCGTTATAGGTATATATTCATACACACATGCAGACATCAATATGTAGAAGTACATTCTCTGTAACACATGCATTCCATTTGCTCACATAAATAACATGAATGTGCACTTACAAACCTCGACAGTAGATAGAATAACAGGCTATGCAGAAAAGGGATGGGACGAAACTGCTAAAACGCAGAAGTGTGCACAATGTCCAAAGTCAGTGCTGTGCTGACAATAATCAAATGTGAGGACTTCCCCACACATGGAATCATTCCTTTGATCTGCCTGCTATGGCAATGCCAATTACTAAACCAGTCTATTTGTAAAAAAAATACGCCAAACATGTGCATAATTAGGCTCTCATGTGTAACGTGTGCGTTACTGCATACTCATACATATTAATTAATTGTAGTGTCATGTTAACGGGAGTAAGGATGTAATGAAGTATAGAGTCTAATCTTGACAAAAACACATGCGTGTCCCATGTGGGACAACCCAAAAATTGCAAATAGTATTCTTTTGGTCGCTCACGTCACCAATGTTTGTGGACTAAACGTTTGGAAGTTTTGAGGACACATGGAGTGAGTCAACCGATGGGATGGGTCTATAGGAGTAGGGAGTGGCCAATGTGTAGTGGTGTGGATACACCGCAAATCCAACTCGAGAATGGATGACAGCAGTGTTAGGGAGGCGTTGGGGTGTGTGTTTGGGGAACCAGGAGCGATTGGTATATGGGTATATCTGCAAATGAAGCAGCACAACAATAGTGCATTGGTTAGAGCAACCCCCTAACGAACAGACATTCCCATACCGAATCCCACGGTATCACATACCAGTTACCATCGGTAACTCGCACATGAACATATTGCGACATCTGTCTGCTGTATAACTTGCAAAATATCAAGTAAAAGATAACTGGAGTGAAGTGTCAGTGTCATAATGAATAAGGCACTAGTAATCAGGTCAAGCATATATAAACACCAGTACGCATGTGTAAGTGCGTTTGCTTTACAGACACACACACATACATATATATATATATATATATATATATATATATATATATATATATATATATATATATATATATATATATATATATATATATATGTATATATATATAGTTGCAGACATATACATATATGGTTGCAAAACTAAACTTCTCATTTTCGAACCCACCAAACGTACTCAAAACAACTCTCACTTTAACATCACAGCAAAAGACAACACCTCTATCCACCCAACAGATCACACCAAATCACTAGTAATTGAAATAGGCAACAATCTCAAATTTGACATTCACATATCCATGACCATAAAGAAGTCCACCAAAAACTAGGAGCCTTATACAGAAATAAGCAACTCTTCACCAAAGCAGCTAGGATTTCAGTTGCAAATTCGCACCTTATCTCCACCCTACTTTATGCCTCTCCAGTATATACCAACCTAATGCAATGCAATCTAAATAAACTCGAGACCTGCTACAACAAAATTGCCAAATTCTCCACCGGGGGATCCTACCACAGTCACCACTGTCTCTCACTTACTGAACTAGGCTGGCTAGAACTCACCTCCTTCAATGGTATCAACTTGCACTCGCCCACAAACTGGTTAACCATCCTCTAAAGGTCCCATCCCTCCAGTATCTACTCCAACCCTGTCTCACCACCAGACCACTATGATCCAGCAACAAAAATCAATTACAGGTTACTAGAGCCAATAACACTGCTGGAGAAACACTGTTCTCCAGCACTATAGCCAAATTATGGAACACCCTCCCCCCCACAATAACCTCTCTACCATCATGCACCCACTTCAAAGCTTTGCTTAAAGCGCACCTAAAAACATGCTGGCTATGCCCTTGTAACTCTTCCCTCTAACTTCTCCCACTCCATCTACCCTCTACCTCTCTTCCACCCCACAAACTACCTTTGATTACAGCAAGCTCTGACACTTCCATGCCGATTTACTTATTATATGGCAGTAACTTCTTATTGTAACAATTGTTAATATCTGCTATGACTTCGTGGATAGAACAGATGCTAGTTATCTACTGAATGTACTATGTTCTTCATCTGTAACTATGTTTGTAATATTTTAATTGCTAGGATTCTTCATCTGTAACTATGTCTGTAATATTTTAATTTGTGGAGCTTTTCTCCCCAGGCCTCTGCTGAAAATGGACCTGCGCCCAGTTGGACATTCCCGGTCAACAAATGTAAATAAATAAATAAGTTTTATATATATATATATATATATTTATATGTATACATATATATCTATATATCTATATATTTATATATATACAGATAGATATATATGTGTGTGTGCGTAGATATACACAGATGTTCTTCGTGTTTCACTGTTGCAGTCATAACTGTAGGGTGTTCCTGCCGGCAGGCAGCCCGAGATCGGCCAGAATTCCAAAGTCTGGGTCCGGCGTCGGCTGTACCAGCAAGTACCCTGACGTCAGAACGCAGAGGTATAAAGCCGTCAGCCGACGCCATCCTCTCCAGTCTTTCTTGCCGTGCGGTGGAAAGCAGCTCGCTAGTTGTTGGTTGGCGCATTCAGGACAACGTGCTTTGATTGTCGTCGGTTCGAAGTTTTTACTTCTCTTCTCAAGCTAAGTACCCCGTTGGGGAATCTTTTTCTTGCTCCTCCGATGTCAGAAAAAGTTAATAATTGTATATCGTGTGGAAAACAAATACCTCATAAAGATTTCCACTCTTACTGTCTACCTTGCTTAGGCCCTGACCACGATGTTTCTTGCTGTCGGTTCTGTGCCAGGTTTAATTCTCGCACTATCAAGCGTAGGTACGATTGGGCCTTGAATTATTTTGGTAGATGATTCAATTACAGGATGTCGTCGGATACCTTACCGACAACCGGAATTCAAAAGAAACGCAAGGACAAGGATAGGCCTCCGAGGTCCAAACATGATACTTTGCAGCCGGAGCCAGCTTCGGGTTCGGCGGTCGTCAGTGAGGTGCTTTTGCAGCCCCTGTCGTCCGCCACTTCGGAACCGATGGCCGACACGGATTCTCATGGGGAGCAATCTAGGCCTAGTATTTTATCTGCTGCAGGACCTTCGGACGTCGCTCCTTCAGATGGGTCCGGAACCGCTGTGCAGGTACCGGCTTCTGAGGGGGTTTTCAGGCCTTCTCATATCACTATTTCTACAAAGGCAAAGTCAAAGACTCCTGTTAAACCAAGGGTTTCTTCTCAAGCTGCTTCGGATACAGGTCCCAAGACCGAGAAGCAATTACTACGGATGGCTGAGGATTTGCTTACTATGATTAGGGGTTCTCACCCTCCTCCTGAAAAAAGGCCTAGACAGGATATACCTTATGATTCCTCTGATCAGGCTTCTGTGTCTTCTGTCTCTTCTTCTGAACAGGATTATTCTTTTCCTCCTTATGAGGATTCTGATGCAGAGGACTCTATACCCTCTGCTTCTCCCCCTGAAGATTTCTCTTTTGGGGAAACCTTACATGAGATGAGAGAGCATTTTCATTGGGAAGGTCAGGATTACTCTGCTTCCAAGAAGAGACTTAGGGAATTTCTCCTTCTCCCTCATCACAGGCCTTTGGCTATTCCTCCTGTACTTGATATTGTGGATGATGCTTTCTCTGAAGCTAACCTGAATCCTGATTCCTTGCCGCCTGCTCCTTCTAAGCCTGATAGATTTTACAGAGTCCCTGATTCCCATCAATTCTTATTTAAGAACCCTTCTGCAGATCCTGAAACTATTTCTCAGGGTTCTAAGGCTGCTAAGGCCGCTTCATCTAAAAATCCTATTCCCTCTGAAAAGGATTCTCATGCCTTGAACAGGTGGGGCAAAAAAAGGTTTATACTTCTGCTACTCTTTCTATTAGAGCTTTAAATTGCCAGTTTCACATGTTCAAGTATCAGCAATTTCTTTTGTCTGTTTTAAAGCAAAGGCTTTCTACCTTTCCTGCATGTGCAGAGGACAAGGAATTACAGGATGTATTGCATGCAACTGAACAAGTTAGCAAACATAATTTACATTGTGGTTTTGTGCCTTGGAAGCTTCTTGCAGGGCCGCAGCCTCTGGTACTGTTATCAGGAGACATGCTTGGCTTCGTGAGCAGAATTTACCTGGGCAGGTTAAGGCTAAACTGTTAGATGCCCCTGTTCAGCATGATGTTTTATTTGGATCCAAGGCTGAGGAGGTTATTAAAAAGATGGAAGAAAAAGCAAAATCTATGCAGACTGTGAAAGATTTCTTACAGGTTCAGCCTCCTAGATTTTCCAGGAATTGGCCCTCCAAAAACTGGTCCTTTCCCTCGTCTGACAGGCCTCAAAGGGGAAGATATAGACGCCCCAGAGGTCGAGCTCAGGCACAGGCCTCTTACAGGTCCAGACAATGGACTGCTTCATCACCTAGAAGGGGTGAAGACAGATCTCAATCACAAAGGAAGCAGACCCAATGACTCCCTCTGCTGGGCTTCAGGTCCTCTTTGCCTGAAAGCCCCTCTCGGAGGAAAACTTTCTCTTTTCTACCAAAATTGGACTCAGATTACCCAGGACAAATGGGTTTTAGACGTGATTTTAAGAGGTTACAAATTCCACTTTCATACTCTGCCAAGGTTTATCGGTTGGCCAGATCTGCCAAAACATCAGTGGTCAGAGGCCTTAAATCAAGTGGACGCCTTATTGGCCATGAGAGCCATAGAGCCTGTTCCACTTTCAGAGATGGGAAAAGGTTTTTACTCAAGACTATTTCTGGTTCCAAGAAAGCAAAATTCATGGAGACCGATTCTGTATTAAACACCTTCCTGGAAATTCCAAAAATTCAAGATGCTTACTTTACAACAACTTCTTCCAATGCTCTCCCAGGATGCCTGGATGGTGACATTGGACTTGAAAGAAGCCTATCTACACATTCCCATCAGGCAGGAATGCAGGAAATACCTCAGGTTCAAGGCAGGTTCAAGGCACTTTCAGTTCTCTGTATTGCCCTTTGGTTTATCTACTGCGCCCAGAGTCTTTACCAAGTGCCTGGCTCCAGTAGTAGCTTATTGCAGACTCCAAGGGATTCAAATTTACCCCTACCTGGACGACTGCCTGATTCAGGCAGACAGCAAAGACCTTTTACTTCAGCATCTGCATTTTGTTCAACATCTTCTCCTTTTACTGGGATTTTCAGTGAACACAAAAAAGTCACATTTGATCCCCTCTCAGCAAATGATCTTTTTGGGAGCTTTTCTAGACACAAACTTGCAAAGGGCCTTCCTCACTCCAGAAAAACAATTACAGCTGACCTCAATTTTCAAAACCTTGGCTACTTTAACTCAGCTCACTGCAAGGAAATTCCTGCAGGCATTGGGCTACATGGCTTCTTGCATTCTGTTGATTCCAAATGCAAGGCTTCACATGAGAAAACTTCAATGGTACCTAAAGAGTGTATGGTCACAGCATTACCACAGTCTGGACACAATGATTCCACTGATTCCCTGCCTCCAGAAGGAGTTCCTTTGGTGGTCCAGGGCTTGTGCTTTAAACAAAGGGAATCCCTTCCGTCTGCCTCAACCTTCTCAGACCATAACCACGGACGCATCGGATTATGCTTGGGGAGCTCATTTTCAAAATCTTTGCTAGCAGGGTTCTTGGACAAAGAACCATCTAGCCTGGCACATCAACTTGAAGGAAATGTTGGCAGTTCAAAATGCTCTTCTAGCCTTCCAAAAACATCTAAATCCGGGGCCTCTTCTGATTCGTACAGACAATACCACAGTCATGTGGTACATAAACAAGCAAGGGGGCTCTCATTCTTACCCCCTCTGCAGACTAGCCATGAAGTTATGGGACACAACTTTAAATCTGAATCTGCATCTTCAAGCTCAATTCATTCCAGGAAAACAGAATCTGTTAGCAGACAGCCTAAGCAGAAACCTTTTGGATCCTCACGAATGGATGCTGGACCCCAGCCTATTCAGCAAGATTACTGCAGTTTGGGGTTGTCCTCAGATAGATCTGTTTGCATCCCATCTCAATCATCAGCTGCCTCTCTTTTGCACCAGGTCCTTCCACAAAACAGCTTGGAAAGTGGATGCCCTGTCATTCAGCTGGAGGAACCTTTCGGGATATGCCTTCCCTCCTCTTCCTCTTCTTCCTCGAGTATTACTGAAAATAAAACAGGACAAGCCCAAGGTAATCATTCTGATAGCTCCAAATTGGCCTCGGCAGTTTTGGTATCCAACCTTAAAACACCTGTTCTTGGAACCTCCTTGGATTCTACCTCTGAACCCTTCTCTTCTGTCCCAGCATCAGGGTCAGATGCTACACCCTCATCTCAAGACCCTATTTCTGGCAGCTTGGCTCTTCAAGGGCCTTTGATTCCTTCTGCTCTCCCCAAACAAGTTTTGGATGTTCTTTTAGAAGCTAGACGACCTAGCACTAGGAAATCTTATGCTTCT
This sequence comes from Protopterus annectens, assembly GCF_019279795.1. Lineage (NCBI taxonomy): Eukaryota > Metazoa > Chordata > Ceratodontiformes > Protopteridae > Protopterus > Protopterus annectens. The sequence goes on from NC_056741.1 coordinate 1,564,015,395, forward strand.
AAATGGAAAAATTTTGTATCTGGATGCATGACCGAGGTTCTAACCCTATTGTGCCTGATATTTCCTCTATTTTACTTTACCTCTCAGACCTTTTGCTTAAAGGCCTCTCCTTTTCATCCATCAAAATTCATGCTTCTGCTATCTCAGCTCATTTCAACACTGATCCTCCCTTTTTTTCTCACCAGTTGGTGAGACAATTTTTGAGAGGGGTTAAGAATTTAAGGCCTCCCAGAACTCCTCCTGTTCCTGCTTGGGATCTTAATTATGTCTTGGAGAAACTTACTTTGCCTCCTTTTGAGCCTGCTGCGGCTTCAGATATCAAATTCTTATCCTGGAAGACAGCTATTTTGTTAGCATTGACTTCTGCCAGAAGGGTTTCAGAGTTGCAAGTTCTCATGGCTGTGGAACCATATATTATTTTCCACCAAGACAGAGTTTCCTTGAGGACCAATCCTACATTTATGCCTAAGGTGATTTCGAAAGTGGCTCTAAATCAGACTATTCACCTTCCTACCTTCTTTCCTAATCCTCAAAATAAAGGGGAAAGGATTTTACATTCATTGGACGTACACAGACAGCTATGATTTTACCTGGACAAAACTAAAGATTTCAGAAAATCTGATCAATTGCTTATCTCTTATGCCTCCAGTTCTCTAGGTAAGGCTATTTCTAAACAAACTATTTCCAAATGGATTGCTCATGGAATAAGATTTTGTTACTCTCACTATGGGAAACAGATTCCAGGTACTGTGAGGAGTCATTCTACTAGAGCAGCTGCCACTAAAGCAGCTTTTCTCAGAAGAGTTCCTACCAAAGATATTTTGGAAGCTGCCACTTGGAGTTCAGTGCATACTTTTTCCAAGCACTATAATCTCCCTCTGTATTCTAAGTCTAGGGCAGGCTTTGCCTCTGCTGTTTTGCAGGGTCTTCTTGCTGCCCCTACTTCTGCATAGCCTCCTCCCTCTTTCACTGCATTGGGATTCCACCCTACAGTTATGACTGCAACAGTGAAACACGAAGAACATAGTACAGTTGTGTACACCTACCATAAATGTAGATGTTCGAGTGTCTTCACTGTTGCAGTCGGTGTTTCCTTCCCACCTATCCCCTCTTTTATTCTTGTTTGTTCCTCTTCCACTTCTTTTGTGGTGTATTTGTGTTTCCTTTTTGGACACCTTTTGGTTTACTGGGGGCTTCTGACATCTGGGGCAAGAAAGGCTGGAGAAGATGGCGTCGGCTGACGGCTTTATACCTCTGCGTTCTGACGTCAGGGTACTTGCTGGTACAGCTGACGCCGGACCCAGACTTTGGAATTCTGGCCGACCTCGGGCTGCCTGCCGGCAGGAACACCCTACAGTTATGACTGCAACAGTGAAGACACTCGAACATCTACATTTATGGTAGGTGTACACAACTGTACTATATACAGCTATGATAGGAAACAGCACACAAGAATGACATATGTTCACAGGCTATGCCAATGGGAGTGAGGAGCCCAAGCAAGAAACATGAAACACGTAGCATGCCCTTCCATCCCCCCAGCCGGACATGGGAAATATGCACACAAACAATGTAAAGAGTCCACTGCTCCCCAGACCACAGGCATGATACAACCCGGGGGGGGAGGGTACACAGTGCACCTGTGAATTCTTATCTTGGAACACAGACTGGAGCGTCCCTTGCGGGACACCCCAAAAATTGCCAAGACCAAAAGAAGGTGATAGACTGGCCATTCTGGCCGTGGTGTATACATACTCGGAATACAAGGGTGGGAAACCCTGATGACCCATGGGCCGAGACAATTGTATGAAATAGGTCCCGTGAAGTGGAGAGTGGGCAGTGTGTAGTGGTGTGTTCAGAACAGACCAGGACCCAGAGTAAGGATGGGTGCTGTTGAGGAGGCGCAGGTGGGGGAACTATGGGTAGCTACTTATGGGTCTAGGTGTGCAGGTGTTGGCTGATGTCGGCCTATATGGACAGCCCTAGGGATGTAAGTGTATGTGTTCATTGGGCAAAAGCGTTGCCCAACGAGCAGCCACACCCACTACAAGTCCCACTGCAGCAAAGTGTAATCTATATGGCAAGGAAGGGAATAACCAGATGTAGATGTATTATATGTAGAGGTATGTGTGTGTATATCTACCCATAGCAACATAGAGATAAGCCTCTCACTCTCCATAGTACAAATGTATACATACAGAGACAGAATACAGATACATACCCACATATAAATATATACATATGCAGACACCCATAGACCCATATGTTGTGATATATATATATATATATATATATATATATATATATATATATATATATATATATGTAGCAAAATATAAATATACATGTATGCATACATATACAGATATATCTGTATTTAGTAATGGAAATACATATATATATATATATATATATATATATATATATATATATGACTGTAAATCTACACATGTATATAGCTAGGATATGATACAGCAGTTACGAGTAACATATGTTCACATGCCGTGCATATGGGGGTGAGGGGTTCAATAAACAAACGTGTAACACGTAGCATCAATCCCCCCAGCTAGGCCGGTGAGACATACAGACACACAATAAAGGTAAACACACCACTGCTTCCCAGACCACTGGCAGGATACTACCAGTGGGAGAGACCTGCCAGGTCTAATCCTGAAACATAGACATCAATGTCCCTTGTGGGACACCAAAAATTAATGATCGGAAGCAGTCCCGGTAATGAATTATCAAATCAGCCTGTAGATGTACACGGACCAGTAGGTTGTGCAAGCGGGGAGAGTGGGCAATGTGTAGTGGTGTGTTTATACCCCACCTGCACCCACAGTAAGGATGAATGCTGTAGAGGAGTGGCAGATGGGGGAACTATGGGTATGCAATTATGGGCCTAGGCATGCAGGTGTTGGCTGGCAAAGTCGTATTAGGACCGCCCCGGGGATGTAAGTAATATTCTGAAATGGGCATAGCTGATGCCCATACCTATCAACCCCTAAGAGCACATCCACTGGACAGGACATAAACCATTGGGGGAACAAATAGGGACCGAACCTCTGAACTGTCCACAATTTCCAGGAGCGTCCCGGATTTCGACTCGGTTTCTAACTCTGCCCCACATAATCCCTCCTAAAACTGGTGACATATGGAGGAAAGGTGGTGAATTACACGTAATGAATAATGGCAACAGTTAAGAGTTATAAACATCATTTACCTCAGACAATGTGTATGAATTCATATGCACTGAGTCTGTCAGTGTGTCAGGTTAATAGCACCAATAATTTAAATGTGTCCTTGATGTTGTTATGCCGTGTTCCTGATTCAGTTTGTATATTTCCCCGTTCGTATGAGAGGTCTGATAGGGACAGAAAGTATATATATTCCACTGACAACCTTAGAATGATGATAGGATATTAGGCATGCAGTAGCATGACTCGGCTGAAGGATGTGGGTTCCAAAACCCAATTACTTGTTTGTATTGAAGAGTGTCAGCTTCCATGTATTAGCCAGACGGGTGCAGATTGTAAAAGAACACACCAATGATATGAATCAAACTCTGGACAGGCCGCGGATTCTGTACAGTCGAACGGCATGCTGTCGCCTAATGGGCAGCCATTCCTGATATTGTAGGCATGTAATCTGACGTAATAGGCATCACAAGGTAATATCGTAGTCCTCACTCCCACACAGGGGCGTGAGTGTCAGATGCAAACACCAAATGCAGTGCAGTTGCAAGTGCGGGGGCAAGCGGGTGTAAGCCTGTTTTGCTGCCAGTATGCGAGTATTACACTGGTAAAGCAATGTAGAGGCTAACTGAGTGTAAGAAACTGTAACCAGAGGTTAGCATTGCTTAGCACCATGCAAACCCACACACACCCGCTAACAACTGATTTAATGTGCCTTAATCACACTGTATTTAATGGCCTTGTTCTGGCCAGCAACAAAATAAACGCCCTCTGCAAGGCTCGAAACCAGGACCCTGCACACACAGCTATTGTGATTTACCACTAAGCCATGGCAGATATACAGACACTGGACCTTATCACAAACATATCATCCAGCGCAGTCATTCAACAGTATAGGAAATGTATTCCATCATGCAGATGTATGTGTGAGTGTTTATGTCCAGCATATAGATACATACATATATATAGATATATCAGGAACATCCCAGGTGACAACAAAGCATTACAAAGGAATGAAAAGGGAAACACCAGCAAAGCCTGTATTATGTAGTGGTGTCGTCCTATGTAATATCAAGACTCCCTCAGACAGACATGTGTCAGTCATACAGGCAAATATTTGTACATTGGCCATATACATCACTCTGTGCATGTTATTTACATTAACACAACAGTTCCTGTCTGATCATTATGTGAGAACAGTATTCTTGCAAGGTGCTGTGTGCGAAATCATCATCATGATAAAGTACATGGGGTAAACATAGAGTGACCGGTAGTGTTGTGTGTACAATGGGGTCGTCCGCATCACGTGTACCTGGAACATTTAGGAGTCATGTGCATACTAGGATCATGCACCTGAGAGATAGGGGTGAGGACAACTGGAGTATGTTGTGACGCATATTAAAAGGGTTACATGTGTCCAGTGGACACGTGTGTGAAATGGACAGCTATTTATGGGGCAAATGTTGTGCTAAGAACCGATTGTCCTGTTTCTGTAGGGTGAGTGTGGGATGTGGGGGAAGGAGAGTAGGTATGCTCGTGGAGGATAGGTAAGGTAGGATGACAAACAAGACAGCATACAGGGTCAGTATATGACACATGTGGGGGGATACACCTTGGACGTGGAGGGGTGTTCGGCATTCACAAGCCCATGAGCCCCCAAATGGAAACAGTGGGATAGAGGTACCCAGCCATGGGCAGCCACCACTGCACCAGAACAGCTGCAAAGGTGGAAGTGCTGGGTGCTGTCTAAAAGTGGCAGCCTCACCCTGTAAATGTGACACTCTGCCCTTGAGCTGGTGTATCTGGCCTTGAAACTCCTTATTGAACCCCCTATGCACCACGTCCGGGACTGTATGACAGTGGACATGTCCCTGTCTGGACCTGCTCACAGGGGGGACAAGCCCCATCCTCAGTGTCGGTACCACCAGAAGGCGGTGCAGAGCCAACAGAGGTGGAGGTCCAGGGCTGGGCCCCAGATGTACTGGTACCATGGCCAGCTGATGTGGGACAGGAGGTTCTGCCGGGACCTCCAAATCCATACAGCCTATGGTGTTGCAGTTTAAATACAGATATGGCTTAGTAATAGTCAACAGCATTCAGAATTACTTACAACAGCATGCATAGATATGACCATCAACCCAAGACAACAGATGGTATACAGTTGCAGAGAGAGAGAGAGAGCACAACACATGCATATATACTGCATGACACCTGTACAACATGTAGAAGACTTGTGACAGCAGCTATGAACAGTGGCCCATTATTGGCATGTCACTGAGAACCCCAGACATTGACTGTCATACCACTGTTTCATGTGACATATGTCCAGTCAGGGATTCGATGGCAGTAACTCATCACTATCACCATGTACTGGCTGCAATCCTCACACTATGTTCCTGCTGTTCACAGATGTGTGTTCAGTGAGTAACACAGGAAACAAATGGTTCCACACACTGACCAGTCCACGGATTACCCTACAGATGGGGGTCCCTCACAAACCTAGGACTGTCTTGTCAGTTTTAAAACATGCAGAATAGCCATTACCACACACACCTTGTTAAACAGGCAGTTGTCTCAATGAAGCATAGCTACACTTACATGCTGTAGTCATGTCTGGCACATCACCCTCCTGTCTTTAGGCTATTTCCCACTATGTATGTTGTTTGAGGACATCCAGATATCATCTGTGATGCTGTTTACCAAACACCAGATCCAGGTACCACTCACAGTGACTGTCATGGGCAAACGCCAACATGATGCTCCTAGATATTGTACTGTGTTTTTCATGCGAATGGCTATGGGGACATCATCGCAGCTGTTACTCATGCAGTCAGCTAGAGGAGGACTGCAATAGGTGCAGAGGCTTTCACCCAGACATGACCATCACTTACAGTAAACAAGCTGCTGCTGAGCAGGTGTTCACCTCCACATCCACCAGAGAGTGTGTGGGAGGGACAGATAGAGGCAAAGTACATCAGAGAAGGGCTTGAAGATTAAAACCTAAGCAATGTCTGTCACACACCTACCAGTACAGAGGATCAAACCCTAACTGACTAGTCATTACTATTACAAGTGCATGCAGTTATGCCATGTGCCACAAAGCTGACATGTTGGTATGCCGTAAGAACATATATGTGTGTTGGTGTGTAACATCTGCAACAGAGATATAGTAGACAGACATTAGGTGTAGCACACATGGCTGTCCACATGAACGGATGTCATTGTCAACACAGCCACACTCTCTAATGGACTCACATTGACACTCTTTGCCAGGCCCACAAATACACTCCCAACACACTTAGTTTGCCACACTGCAGTAATGCACAGGTACTACATGCACCACAGGGGATATCCGGAGGGTCTGTGGACTAGGGCATGTGAACGTGTTTGACATCTGTTGGTATGTCAATGGGAGTTATACTGGGAGTGACTGTGTTTGGGAGCATCATACCCCCCACGCAGACACAAGGCGCCAGTACTGACATGCATGTGTACATTGCTTCATGGGTGTGTAGTGGTTGGCTGTGCAAGATGGCTGTACAAGGCTGGGTGAGAGGTAGTCCTTGGCATCACACCACCCGACAGTGGTGTGCAGTGTGGTACAGGGGTGTAGTGCCTGCAATGTCCCACACAGATGGGTATTGTATGAACTGTCCTGACATCCCGGTTACCATTGTGTATGGCCATAGCTTTGCAATGCATGCCATGTCTGTGTTTGATAGTCCTTGACATGGACATTGCCTGGGATGTGCATGTCCCACAATAATGTACAGTGACATGTACAGGTGTACCTGGTTTGGCTGGCACATGTTGTGTACACAGACCGTTGTCCTCCGATATGTCAGTACTGGCCTGGTGTGGCAGAACCTGCTTATAGTCAGCAGGTTGACCTTGCACCTGCATTGATAACATGATACAGGTATTCCCTGGTGTCACTGGCATCGGTCCATACAGGGCACATGTGTAAGGCATTGTATGGCCTATGTGGATCACATTTGATGGCATCACATATGTTGCAGGCATCCAGTGGGGAACATAGTGAAGGCACATTGTCCACAATTATGTGCGTATTGTACTACTGTACATGGTGCCATGCAGTCTGCAGCCCACTGCATTCACACCATGCCTACTATCTGTCATCAATGTGCAGGGTACTAGTAACATAGCGGGATATTCTAGGCAAGTGTGTTTGTGTATGACACCTGGGTTCAGGATGTATTCTGGGTAATAGTAGGGTTGCATACTTTGTTCACCAGGCCTTTTGGCAGATGTAGGGGTATGGCTTGCCAACACAGTCCCTTGGCTGACTGACATCTGTACTCCTTCTGAGGTGGACATTGTGACATATAAGACGGACACCATATAGGAAAACTACAAAATCCGCTCCCCAACATGTCCAGTGGTTAATCATTCACAGCTACCTCCACACAGGCTCTGACAGTCAAACACACACACACACCTGCCATGTCATGGAATAGAACCCCTACCTAAATAGTGTATCACACTACAGCATTACGCAGTTACAGCACACGCTATGGAGAATACAGGGTTACAGCAGTCCTAGAGGTGTATTCCTAGGTGGGTGACATCAGCAAGATTGCCAAAGGTGGTCATGTGAGTCGTAAAGAGTGTGCATACTCTAAAAAGCATTGGTCCTGTCTCATGCAGACACAGACCCACACACAAACACACACACACACACACACACACACACACACACACACACACACACAGTTGGTCTCCCTTGGGATAGAACCCCTACCTAACTAGTTTATCACACTACAGCAATACGCAGTTACAGCACGCACTACGGAGAATGCTGGGTTACAGCAGTCCCAGAGGTGTATACATAGGTGGGTGACATCAGCAGGATTGCCAAAGAAGGGCATTCCACGTGTACCCGCGGGTTGTACGTGTCTATTACCTGTGTGTACCCGCTGCTTACTGTCACAAAAACACAATTACACCTGCTTAAAAGTGTCTTATGCGGTCTTAATTGACAGTATCAACAAGGCTTGCAGGTCTTGAACCCTGGACCATGCACACTGAGGTCACTGGACGTACCACTAAGCCATCTGGGTCATACACATGTTGCATGGCGTCTATAATGCACATCCTACTACAGGTAATCCACAGTACTGAAAACAAATGGGACAGTCCCTTTGTGTACATATGTACAGTACCCTTGAATGTACTGTACTCTGTGAAACAACAAAGACAAGTCTACATCTGTACAACTGTCATGCCTACATATATATATATATATATATATATATATATATGCAACTACGGGATGTGTACACACACACACACACACATATATATATATATATATATATATATATATATATATATATATATATATATATATATATATATGCATATACACAGACACAGCCATATATATATATATATATATATATATATATATATATATATATATATATATGCATATACACAGACACAGCCATATATATATATATATATATATATATATATATATATATATATATATATATATCTATATACACACACACACACACACACACACACACACACACACACACACACACACACGTCTGAACGGCCTTTGTGACACAGAAGGGTTCCAAAGGAACTGATGTGTACACAAAACAGAGGTATCTCTTGTGTTATAACATTTAAATCATAAGCAGTTTACCAGAGAAGGGATGGTTGTTGTGTATGCGGAGTTTGTGGTGGGGAATGATGGCTGATGTAATCTACCCCGGGGATTGTAGAGTTAGGGTGGGGAAATGATGGGTATGGACCTACACCGCAGCGACCACGTCTGTGTCACTGCCCGACAGTGGCACAGGGAAATAACATACCCAACTGTAGTCGTGCTTGACTGTGTATTCTTTACCATTCCTAACTTTGTAATACTTTGTACACACCGGTCACCACAGATGGCTACCATGGAGAGCTAAAAGACATTACACATGTGTAAGCCTGACTACAGTGTAGTCACACACACATACACGCACACACTTGCCAGTATTGTGCATACATGTCTTGCCTATGTAAAGGCAACTAGTACAGTGGTATGCAGTTGGGGTATGTGCCACAGAACACATACAATTACACTTACTGATTCCACATCTGAGCTTGGTGACATCACAGGACCGATTACTTGCAGTGGGTAGTTGGGGGGAGAGAGAGGTATAGCGGTTGACATGGATAAAGGCCAGAGCAAAAGGAGGTATCTCTTTGGAATGCAGCAAAACCCACTGCCATGACAGGATGCAGACACAAATACACACACACAATCACACACACCCTATGCTGACACACACACTCAGGCATTTGCTGAGACACACACAAACACACTCAGCCATTTGCTGACATACACACTTAGGCATTTGCTGTCACACACACAAACACACACACACAGTTACCAGTGGTGAGATCAGAACTTCTGCCTGTCTAAGGATCACTATTACAGTACTACGCAGTTACGAAATGTGCCACAGAGATTACACATCCCAAGGCAGTCAGACTGCCCTTCTACAATTGACAACAACAGGGAGACTGACAGTCACAAAGTACATAGCTGTAGACCTGTGTGTTTAAAGCAGGTGTCCATTACAACCTGTATGCAAAAACAAGACACACCATCCGCAGACAGGCCTGAGAGGTATAGTTGTAGCACAACAGGAACCTGAACTTGAGTATGGCCATCTGCGGAATGGAAAACTACTATTACTATACAGGATTACAGTGGGAATGCCCATACACAGTAGCACAGGGCCATTTGGGATGCAGTATGACTACAACTACACAAGGTTATACTGGGCATACTCATACACTTAGTAACAAAGGGCTTGTTGGATGCACTGATTCTAATCACTGAAGGCCACAGTGTGCATGCTCAAAAACTTACATGTACAGAACATGTTGTAATAGACTCGTATTGTAAACACACAGGTTTACAGTTAGGTACATCTTACCTGTCAGTATATATGCACATCATACTGGTTTACTACCTGATACCTGTATGTGGCCTGTAAATTATATATCTGTGTCTGTGCTGTGTGATACACATGCATACATGTACATGACGTACTGATATATATATATATATATATATATATATATATATATATATGTTACATATACACAGTCATGCATGTGTGGACGTGACAAACAGTAGGTTACCTGGGTCACACAGGCAGATGCTACCTACAGCATGTGTCACACACCTTGCTGCCCTGAAAGGCATACATTAATAGCAGGTTGTGGACAGTGGCATTATACGTGGAACAGTGGCATATACAAGCACAATGTGTGAGCCACCTTGTGTAATGGTACTGAGGTGCAGGTGACAAGATGACCTCTCCCAGCTGTGCTAGTAGTTGTCATTATTAGCAGGACTGCTACCCTAAGTATATCTCACATTGGTCATATACACAAGTTCTGCTGCTGTCTGTCACTTTACATGGGGTATTTGCTACCAAGCTGAAGGCTCTGTAGTGCACAATTTCACTACCACGATATAATTCAGATCAAGACATGTGGGCCATAACAGTGGTATGAACCATACCAGGTGGTGGTGTACACATATTCATAAAGGCTACTCAGATGTAAAGACCACTACTCCGACATAACGCATCACAGATGAGCCAGGTACAGGTGACAGTGGCAAATATTGCATTCTAGGTTGTATCCTCATATACATCCACCACCTTGTTCCCAGACTACCAACACACATCCATATGTGGTATGACATAGTATGGTAGACCATCAAATAACCCTCGATTGGTGGACTGTACCTAGGCCTACATCAAATGTGCAGTGTACCCATGTACAGACACAGCTGCATAATGTGTTATGCAATGCAATAATACCACTGTTTGTAACCTGCTCAGTTGTACACATACCAGGGTCCCTCGGATGTTGTCATCATTAACATGGTCGACTGTTGCAGTACACCAGTAACCAACACCCTCATGGTTTGATATGACCTAATCGTACCTGCCCTGGATATGTACATCCCACACTCATACAACATATATTACATTACCATAGCTTTTGTTTACCTTTCTACATACAGGTGGCTACAGTCATTACACACATGCATATGGCAGATAGCATGCTAGGAGTACATAAGGTTCGATATCTATGTTGACAGAGGTAATATCCCCTCTCTACTGGTCAACCATGACAACTATCATATCATACAACACCCCATGTGGCATATATGTCTTTAGACATGTTCACCTAATGCAATGCCTACACACATGCCCAAATAACAGGACCATAGGACCTACACAAGGCCTGTATTGACAGACTCAGGGAAATCCAGCTCTGCACTATATGTTCCTGAGTAGTCACAGGTGATATGTTCATGACATGTACAGCTATGTGTGGCCACAGCTCCTACATATACCCCATGTCGGCAATTGCAAGCCATGCATGCTGTGTGCTGTCTGGACATTAGCCTTAGTGCCACAATAGCCAGTACATGCTGGGATGAGATGTTTACAAGCCACAGACCTCACACATGCTTAAATGAGTGTACTGCCTAGCTCTAACAGAGCACATTGCTGGCACTCTTCCAGTACACATGAGGTGTATGTGGCAGATATGATGTGTTCACTGTTGACCATTACAGTGTCCTGGCTTCACCATGGCACTGTCAAGTAACAGTTTGTAGGAGCATGACACGGAATAATGCTGTGTGTGTCACTCTGATATGTGCTGTTGTAATATATGTACTTGGCTACTCAGTGAAAGTGGTGGAGTCCTTCCAGTACATGAATACAACATCCATTATGGTGTAATGCTCAGCTTTGTTTCACACATGGTATGGGGAAGGTGTGGAATGTATCCTCTTGACCTGCTAGTGCACGTACTGATGTAGACCGCATATGTGTACATGTATTGCTGTTTGTGTAAATTCCGTGTGTGTGCAGTGTCTGATGTCTGAAAGTAACTGTTGTCTTAATACATCATGCTGTTGCAATACAGCTTCAACATTGCCAACTGTATATGGTGATATGCACTAAATACAGTAAGCCGTACATGAGGTATGGACGGATGTTTGGACATGAGTACTAAGTAGTGGGGCTTCTTTGCAGAAGAATGATTACTGAGGATAGCTCACTGGTGTGTTGCAACCAGTCCTACAATAACCTGTGTACCTGCTAAGGTCAGGTTTTGATAATTGAAGTGGAAGACAGACAATGTAGAATGCTGTAAGGGTGACACTGAAGGCAAACCCCACGACACCTGTAACAGTAATACCTCCCCTGTGCATATATTGTGCATATATCAGCACAGTTGTCAAAGGAAAGAGTCAGTAAGCATTGTACCAGATGTGATAGTGCTGTACTGCTGTAGTACCTATCATGAGATAGCCATGTGTTTGATTCACAGTACTGGCACATGTGGGTGTGTGTCCATATATGTCACGTATGGTTGGGAATACATCCCACATGTTATCACTCTCCTAAACACTGTTGGTGACACCAGTACAGAGTGAAGTGTAGAAAGAAAGCCATAGGCAGGTGGTTAAACCTCACACATGTAAAGTGTCTGTATGTGTGTGACATAGGTGTATATCTTTGTGAATGTCGGTGTGTGTGTGTGTGTGTGTGTGTGTGTGTGTGTGTGTGTGTGTGTGCGTGTGCGTGTGTAGCTGTCTGTGAGTATGGCTGTCCGGTTCCTGGAGTGAGGCTGTATTTTACCATAGTGGAATGTTAATGCCCCCTCCCCCCATCCACTCAAAGCAGTCTAGCATCCCTGTTGATAACATCAATCGTAGATGGGCATACTAACCACCTGTTAACATGTACACCCTGGGGTGTGACCTGTTGTTACATAGCCTACTGATGGACCCCCCTCCCCACATACACTCACTACACTTTAGTATCCCTGTCGATGTCCTCGATCTTAGGCCATTCCAACTACCTGTGCATGTTTAATCTCTGTGGCACATCTTGTAATTGCGTAGTACTATAATGATGATATGCACATTGGCAGGGTTTGTCATCCAATCTCTGGCAACTGTGTGTGTGTGTGTCAGAGTGTGTGTTACTGTGTCTGGAATCCCTGAGTGTGTGGGTGTGTCTTTGTTTGCATGCTGTGATGGCAGTGGGTATTACTACTTCCCAATGGGATGCCACTATTTCCACTGGCCTTTACCCTTGTCATCCAGCATACCACACTTTTACCCACTCTACACTCCAGATAACTGTACCTGTGATGTGACCCACTATGGATGCGACACCTCTGAACACAGTAGCTTACTACACAGCTATCATGCTCTTGGATCATTAGAACAGTAAACATAATTGAAACATGGGAGAATATAACTGTGATGTGGAAGCTACAAAGTGCATGCAGGTATTGTCATACTGACCTGTGGGTAATCAACATGTACATATGGGACTTCCGCATACACCAACATCCCCCAGCACATGCAACTACACCTGAAAGAGGAAGGCAGAACATCAGGATCAACATGCTGTTAGTGTTGTTACACATGATACATGTTGTCAAACGTACAAAATGCATTTTAAAACTGCAATTCATGTTATGTCTGCTGCCTGTTAACACTGCTCAACAATATTAATCTACAATTGTCTACCTAGTATGTTCACCATGTGCATCAGACCATATGAGCATGTCTCTGCACCGATGGTGTGGATGACAGGTATGCGGCACAGGCATCATCATATGCACAGGGTGATAATGTTTGCCAGAGGCCTAGGCTGTGCCATTGGATGCCATCATGCGTGTGTGTTAGGGCCTGTGATATCATTGGGCGTGTGTGGATGTTATGCTTGTGTGTGTTGAGATGCCCTACATTTGGTTCCAGTGTGTGTGTATGCATGCACACAGGTCTGGCATGAGGCTGGCCTACACAGGGGTAATATTGACAGCTGCAGACTGTACAAGGCAGGTGTCACAGTTCACGGTGTCCGGCCACATGACCTGCGCCTGCCAGGGGTTGCACGGGCACTAACAGGCAGAAGTTCAGATTGGGTACCATCTGATGGCACATGTCCACTGGAATCGTGTCCCTGTTGGGACCATCCAGGACCACATGCACTTGGCCTGCTGCATCCTTGTGTGGACTGCACAGCACCAGCAGCACTGCTGCTGCTACCGCCACTATGGGAGCGTGCATGTGCAGTAGCATGTTCAAGTAGACCTTCAACAGGTGATGTAGCTGGCCTATGTCTATGTGCCCAATGCCTCACTCCCACCAGATGTTCCAGCACAGGCATTCCACGCTCGAGGATTGACATGCCATGGTCAAGGACTCCCACCATGTCACCCAGTCATCTATCCAAAACACCTGCAAGATGATGGTGAGCATTTGCAAGTACCTGGATGTTGTCAAGTTAATGAACGGACAGCAGCCCTCTGAAGCCTCAGACTGTCTCTGTTGTGTTGTTCAGCACATGCCTGTGCCTCCATTACAGCCCAAAACATGCGTCTGATGACTCCAGCTGATGTGCTTGGTCCTCCATGGGCATGTTGGCCAGTGGTCCTCCTATGAGCAGTGCTGGGCACATGCCTGTGTGGGACATCACCAGTCTGTTGACTGGGAGCATGGTGTGCAGGCATACCTTCCATAGTCACCACACTTCCCTGTTCCATGCTTCCACCCGCCAACTGTCCTTCCTCCATGGCCGGTGATGATGGGGTATGTGTAGGCAGGGGAACTGTGTGCGAGGATGAGGAGGAGACAGGTGGAATGGCAACCAATGGCACAGATTCAGCCCCTGACAACCCTGCCTGTGCCTCAATCATACTATCATCATCACTGCTAGAGTCTGTGGTGACACTAACATCAGGTGGACCGCAGGAGGGCAACGCACATACATCAACACCTGTGAGGGGAAGACAAGAACTGTACATTACAAGTTATACCAGACACACACACACACAGACAGAAACACACACAGACACACACAGACACACACACAGACACACAGACTGACACACACACAGAGACAGACACACACAGGCATACACAGACAGGCACACACAGAGACACACACAGACACGCACACACACACAGACAGACACACACAGAGACACAGACACACACACAGACACAAACACACACACAGACAGACACACACACAGAGACACACACAAACACACACAGAGACCCACACAGACAGACACACACAGTGCCACAGACACACACACACAGACAGACACACACAGACAGACACACACAGAGACACACACGGACAGACACACACAGAGACACACAGACACACACACACAAGACACACACAGAGACACACACAGACACACACACAGAGACACACAGACAGACACACATAGACAGACACACAGAGACACACACACACACACAGACAGAGACACACACAGACACAGAGAGAGAGAGAGAGACACACACACACACACACACACACACACACACACACACAGACACGCAGACACACACAGACACACATGCTATATGCAGGTGATAGGGCAGATGGCATTCAGCTTAGACAATTATAGTTTCAGCTTAGGCAATTATAGTGGTAGTCATCATACATCCCTGAGTTGCACACAACAGCATGCATGTGGTATAGCAGGTGGCATGCAACGTACATAATTATAGTGGTGGTTAGCATACATACCTTTATTGCACCATTTGTGTTAGTAGCCTATGCCCCATACCTGCAACACAATGCATGCACTTTGCACCATTGTATTGCACTGCCATGGTGTGTGCAACATACACCACATGTTAACAGACCATCGCTGACCTTTGTACATCTGCCACTGATGCTTTGTGTTGGCCACCGCCCCTATGTGTGATGACATGAGCAGTAGGGTATGTCGACTGCATACTATGTTTGCCTGAGCCCTAGCTTGCATATCTCCCCCAAAGCAGTGCATATCTGTTCAACATTATTCCGCCTACCCCTGAGCTGAGTGTAGACATTGTGCATGTTGCTGTACACACGTTTGACATGGCTGTCCCTACTTTGCAATGGTGCCACAGACCAGCACAGGTTTACAGTACACCGGCCTGCTGTGTGGTGTATGATCTTGCCAATCTCATGTAGTATGACATGTCTTCTGCTGACATGTTGAATGACATGCATACATGTGTAACACAGTGGTGTCCTTTCCAATCTACAGTACGGTAATGGTGTCCCAATGCAGGGACATGTTATACTAACATGGGCCTTCAGCTGATGCAATGTTGTCTGTCCACCCTACAATTATGCAGAGACATATTGCACATTGAGCTGATGTGCATAGCCATTGCAGGGCATCATGTGGCTTCACAATTGCTATACAGTGTGAGCTACTGACACGGTTCATAGTCATGACTATGTTCACATACAATACATATCTAATGTGGAATGTGACCCGCGTCACCAAGGTGTATACACAATAAACCCTAATGTGGAATGTGTGACACAGGTCACAGAAAGGTTAATGGATGACACCCCTGCACCTCTGCTACCACATTACTGATACCTACCAAATATGCCCACACATGGCTAACTTACAAGTTCTCTATGTCCCACATGCCATCTGTGTACCTGACACACATGAGGAGCAGGCATGACGGTGATGTCTGACACCAGCAAGGTGAATCTACTGTATCTGTGGCTTGATGTGGATGTATGTGTATGTTGTGCAACACATGTATGTATTTGGATACTGTATAGGTGAATGCTTCCATGTCGTGACACACTCCAGATGTTCAAGACATGTTATGTGGTGGTTTCATGTTATGCCTACACAAGCTGTGCACAGGCCTGTATGATGTTTAGTGTTACACATCTGCAGTATCACCATCGCACAAAGTCCATAGCTGTGTTGTGTCGAGCCAGTGTACAACAGGGTGTACACACATGTACATCACGTGTACTGTGTGCTTTGCTTCATGTCTCTGGCCATCTTCCATGGCCATGTGTACACATGTGCAGTCCAGTGATTGTGATGGCCATCTTATTTCACATGTCAGTGTTATCCCATATGACATACACCCATAGATGTCATATGCTCCACTGAGGACAGGGTTATGCAGACAAAGGGTGGTATGTATGGGATGTGAGACATGTTTTGCAGGATAGTTGAGCAGTGTTGCAGTCAGCCCACAACATGTCACAGACATGTCTGATAGCACATGACATTGTGCGACATTCATAGCAAGGGTATACTCCACAAGGGTGTATCCTGTGGGCCGGGCATACTCCAGCTCCAACACATTTAGTGTGTGTGCACACGTATGCTCTCTGTACAGTACTGTTTGTATTCCCAGCATGTATAATGCTGATATGTAGTACCTGTCCCTACAGTGGAACCTGGAACATACTGGACCTGATCATCACCAACATGGGGACTCTATGCTCCAGACCAGAAGTGTATCCCTCACTGGTAAGATCAGACCATAAACTAATCTCACTGGATAGTCACATCCCGACCCCACCCCCTGCCCAGAAAACTACAGTGAAAAACTTCTCTAAAGCAAATTGCACACTCCTCAAAACCGAGGTGGAATCCTTCAAAGCCTCCGGGCCTGTGGAAAATACGGCCCAGACTGCAGAATCCTTTATAAACGCATTCTATGAACACCTTCAGGAATGCATGGATCATACATTCCCAAATAAAACCAAGACCCAATCCTCCAAAGGCAGACATCCTGTCTGGTGGACCCCGGCCATAAACAAACTATACAATAGAAGGAGGAAGCTACTACATGATAGAGCAAAATCCCAAAAAGGGAAGGCATCTCTGATCAGTGTTAGCAAAAAACTACGGGCACTCATAAAATCGTCTAAGGCCAGCTTCGAGAAAATTGCACAGGACACTAAGGATAATCACAAGGCTTTCTTTAGTTATGTTAGGAACCTGGGTGGGAATTCCCAGATATGCTCAGAATTAGTCCAAAATGACAAAAAATACACCAAACCCACAGACATTGCCAACATCCTAGCTGACAGGTTCAGCGCAAACTTCTCCCCGCCTTCCCCACCAAAAGGGCAAATATCTATCCCAGCAGAGTGCTGCCCCCCTAACATCTCAGATGCTCAGGTAAGAGCCGCCCTCTCCAAAGCAAAAAATACAGCATCAATGGGACCAGATGGTGTCCCGGGCTGCGTCCTACATGAACTCCAAGAAGAGCTAAACCCAAACATAAAACTACAGTTGAATCTCAGCCTTACCACAGGATATGTACCCAAAGAGTGGCGTACAGCAACAGTGGTCCCTCTCCACAAAGGTGGTGCCTCAACGGATCCTGGAAACTATCACCCCATAAGCCTGACTAGCTTAGTCTGCAAAGTTATGGAAAGGATCATCATGGACCTCATAAATAAAGATATTGGGGACCTACAGACACTGGATCTTACCCAGTTCGGCTTTGTTAAGGGCAGATCCTGCCTCTTAAACCTGGTCGATTTCTTTGAAGCAGTCACCAAGGCCATTGACGAGGGGAAGGTGGTCCACACAGCTTACCTGGACCTCGCAAAAGCCTTCGATAAAATACCCCACTCGGGTATTATAGATAAGCTCACCAGCTTAAATATAAACCCCTATGTCACTAGATGGGTTGTAAACTGGCTCAAGGACAGAACCCACATGGTTAGAATTGCTGGAGCCATGTCAGACTCCAAACCAGTTACAAGTGGCGTCCCACAAGGCTCAGTCCTGGGACCTCTCTTGGTCGGTATATATTTCCCGGAGGTACAGGCCAACATGGAAGGACTGTGGCTGACCAAGTTCGCAGATGACTGCAGACTGGGTGCCATAATTGACTCTCCAGCCGACACAAGCATCCTCCAAAAGGGCCTCATAGAAACAGACAACTGGTGCCAGAGCCATGGCCTCAAGCTAAATGCCAAAAGTGTATAGTCATCCCCTTTGGCAAAAACAAAGTGCCCACAAATTACCACATAGGTGGTAATCCATTGGCACGGAAGAAGTAATTAGGGACCTGGGGACCCAAGCTGATAGCAATCTCTCATTTGACAACCACGTGGCCAAAGTGGTTAGAAAAACATTTTATATAGCCCACCTAATCATGAACGGATTCACATCTAGATCAGGGGAGGTCATCGTGCCTCTTTACTCATCCCTCTTCAGGCCCATAATTGAGTACAATGCCCTTTTTGGGATGTACCTTACCAGACACCTGCAGCAACTGGAAAGACCCCAAAAGTACCTCACCAAGAGGATCAAAGGGCTCAAACAGATGCCATATGCTGCCCGGTTAAAGAAACTCCAGCTCTACTCTGTGGCATACCGCCTGCTCAGAGGCGATCTGTGCCTGATGTATAAAGCCATGTCCAACCCGGAATTAATGGACATGCTGCACCTCAGAAAATCCAAATCCCATCGAGCTACACGCTCGAGAGACTTGAACCTCAGCACTGAAATAAATAGGACATCCTGGAGGGACAGATTCATAACCCAGAGGCTCCCTTCACTCTGGAGTAAAATCCCAGTCCAGGTTCGGCAGAGTCCCTCATTGACTCTCTTCAAGAGGAATCTTGATGAGTGGATGGGTGATCGTAGGTTTACCCCGGGTATCACTTCTGTGTCGCTGTTAGACAGAGGCACAGTATACTAACCTCGAAAAAGGGCATAGTAAAATTAATTTAAAATGGGTGGCGAAAGCCAAACACACTCTGGCTAGGCTTATAAATGCCCTAGGGCAGATAGCTTAGTATGAACCTATGAACACACCTCCACCATTGTAGTCACTCTTGTCCACACATCTGGCAATGACAGTTTGGTAGGTTTAGTGTAGGTGTTTCATATAGTCTACAGTTGTTTCACATAGGTAAACAGTGTGATGCATTGCAGGTCTGACCAGTGTCCATTACCAAGACACTGGTCAGACCAGTGTCCATTACCAGGACCACCATACATTATGTGTACATGTGTTATGGCAGATAGCATGCAATTAATATGTTCCATGCATTATCAAGCCTGGTAAATAATAACAATGTCACCTGACACAGGCTGCTGTCGTTGCAGAACGCCAGAGGTACCTAAACAGGGGTGTCACAGCAGTAAGATCATTATCCACACCTGTGTGGTCTCTACAGGGTGCAATGTCTATGTTAGTACATAAGCCAATACAATACACTATACTGTGGAGTATACACATCTGTGCATACATAGAGTAGCAGATTATGGTATGTGGCATGTGTGCATACATGCCTTGCATATGTTGTTACATTACATATTGTACAGTAACACATGTAACTATGTGATATATGGTTATGTTTTATGTGCAGTTGTCACTTACCAGGCAACTCCAGGCTTGGTGGTTGAGAGACACCCACCTCCACAATACCAGCTAACGCTTGTGGATGGAGGTCTGCAGGTGTCCCCAGGTTTGCCAGTAGCTCCTTGGTACATGTGAGTGGGGGCTGGGTGAGTGGCCCCCCACCTGTTGCACCTTGTTCCCTGGCGATTGCATTAGCGTGCTGTTTTGCCCGTCTTATCTGGTCAGTGCGGTATCGGCACACCTGCTGATAGGTGTGATTGTGACCGCCAAAATAATTTTCCGTCCTGCAGAGTTCCTCCCACAGGTCATCCCGCTGCTGTGCATCCTGTGGCACATGGCTGAAGAGCATTGTGTAGTTGTCGAGGAGGTAGGGGATGAGGACCTCATCCTCCAAGTGGCTGTATGGTGGCAGTCGGCTACATGGCATACCTGGAAGACACAATGATGGAGACAGGTCACAGTAACTCACAGAGAAGTACAGCAGTACAGCTGAACATACATGTGAATCCCATTTATTAAGTTTACAAACACGTCTTTGTAGATCTACATGACACTATTACCACTGACATATATACGTCACACACATTTGACACCTACTGGTGATGTGATGTTATCGCCATATATGTGTGTGTCATGTGATGACATTGCTCATACACCATGCGGATGTTGTCGTGACATGGGCATGTCTGTTTGCCTGTAGTGGTGTCTTTACCTATCAGCACATGCCTGGATGCATTCACATTAATGCAGTCGACCTTAATGCTGTGTATATGCCACATATATAGTCATACATAGCCATTAGGGACATGAACTGTGACCCTGCAGACTTGCAAGCAAGCATGTGCTTTGCCATATGCATCTACATGGCACTGTACAGCTGTCTAGCATCCTGCCATGTATTAACTGTGCTGTGAATGTGTAACACATGGAACAATAGCTAGCCTGATGGTATTTGGAGGGTTGGATATCAACTGTGGCATGTATGGTCATAGTGATGTGGTAGGCTATATGCCCTGGGCCATTTATGAGCCTAGGCAGACAGGTTACCTAGCTGTAGGCAACAGACAGGTAATATTCAGTGACCAGTTCAAGCAGTGCCACAGAACTGATAGACATGGTTACTGATATATTTGGCATGCCGTCATCACACCATGTCACACAGAGTGGCAATGTGCAGCTTCACTGGACAGGGATGCATAGTATGGCAAGAGTATGTTAAGTGTATGGGACAGTGATATGTCAAGCATGTTGTGATCCTTGTAGTAGAAAGGCGGATGTCCATGGCGTATGTGTTTATTTGGAATCAGGATGTGTTTAGTGTAGCATGTCCAACACCTCTGGGTTGGACATAGCTTTATTCAGGGTAGGCTGCATGGTACATGGTGCAGCTAGGGATTGTGAAGGGCAGTGTAGGCCCATCTACACATGGGCAATAACCCTTAAAGGAAATATGTGATCTGTTATGGGTCACATGGGTGTTGAGTATGGCTAAGCAGTTATCTCTATATTCCTAAATGGCACCCTGTCATGATTAGGGGTGCCACATATGACTACCTGTCTTTTGTGGTGACGTAACTATCAAAGGGAAGTACTATCCAGCTGCATCTCATACACACAGTTGCCATTATGTTGACCGCTGCCTAGGTGGTAGTTAATGGATACAGGGTTTGTAACATAGGGGATGATAGTGCAATACTTAGCTGTCAGAATGTGGCCATACATCACACACCACACATCTGACACACTAAGGCCCTTCTATATGATGAACGCAGCACACGAGTCGACTATTGCTCCTAGTTCATAGTCGTTTGCAGACATCAATAGGCTGATGCCTTCTGTGTTAGTCTATGTGGTATAGATAACAAGGAGGGGGAGTACCAGGAATGACCCCTGTATTACTGTGGCTGGCACTGGTTTGATGTGCGTGTATTCGTCGGACACCTTCTGTAGTGTGGGTTCTGCCAGCAGTCCAGTTGCCAACCACTCCTGTGACATAGGAATATACATCTACTTTACTGAGTGTAGCTGGAACACAGTATGGGTGATGGTGTCCTACGACCTGGCAAGGTCATGATATGCAGTGTGAATCAACCCTACTGTCATCTACATCTGTACCGAGTACATCAATTACATTGACCACGGTTCATGGCCGTACAGACCAGACTCAGCAGGGTAGTTGTGCGCTTTGTCCCATTATCAATGGTGTCTCCCCCTTTGTGGGGTGTGATAACTGTTGCTGTGCACCATTCGGTGTGTACACAGCCTGACATGGGACTATGATTGAACATGATGAGTATGTGGATAGCTGAATGCTCTTACATTTGTGTAGGATGCACCCTGGGATGTTGACAGGTCCCATGAAAGCTGTATGTATGGCATTAGAGAGTGCATAGTCGTTAGTACATGGGGCCCTATAGTGTACATATATATATTACTAAGTGTACCTGTTGGGGGTGGGGGGAGGTGGGAGTGGGTTTAGGTTCTCCAAGACCCTATCTAGATGAGCGGGTGCTATTTCTGTAGGTGCAGTACTTCCCATGCCATAGTGCTGTGCAGCACGGCAGGTCTTGTCGTTGCCATTACGGTTAATGACACAGCTATAGAATGCTTTGTGCTTGGCCTCATAATATGTGGCTGATTGGTTTCACAGTAGCTTTGTGTGGTTTTATATGGTGTATCTGCATCTTACTGAGGCTGACCAGGGCTCACCTACACACATGTGTGTTCACTCTTGCAACAGTTACTACCTTCTGTGGTACAGTGTAAAGCATGGTACCACCAGTTTGCCTACTTGTTTGTGTTGGGTTGACTCCTGGTTCTGTTTCAATGGCACAATCACTGCACATATGTGACTGCGTAAGGTTCATATGTGTAGGATTCAGCATTTGCACATGCATTGTCCATCCGCATGGGTGCCATGGCACTCACCACTCTGCTCTTAGGGAACATAACATTGGCATTGGACACTAACTATGTGCAGCATACTGTTAGCCCTGTTTGTGTGACTACTGTGATCCAGGTCAGTGGGGTCGATGGAATCCAACATGCATTGAGCGCAGGTGTTGGTACATGAGGAGACTTCACAGTTCATAATGGAATAGTTGAGAGTAGCCAATGTTATGGTTCTGTCTCAGACCTAATCTTCCCCATTACAGCACATTATGGCAGTTGGGAAGTCTGCGGCCTGGTGGGGGATCTGTCTCAAGGTGCATTTTGAATTCCGCTGTGGCACAAAGGTAGCTGCTCAGCATAATGCATCTGATTTTATGCAAGTGCAGTTAGAGTGGGGTTAGTACATATCTTTCAGGAATGTGTGTTCCAGTAAAGGATAATGGGCAAACGGTGAGGTATGTGTTATAACATGGTCATGCAGGTGTGCTCTCCAGAGCGTTGAAACATGTCTCAGCCACTGCACAGATATGTTCTCCATGTTAGCGATTGACATATGTGTGTCCGTATAGTGTTTCTGACATGTATCATTGTGTAGTGAGACCCAC
Organism: Protopterus annectens; assembly: GCF_019279795.1. Taxonomy (NCBI): domain Eukaryota; kingdom Metazoa; phylum Chordata; order Ceratodontiformes; family Protopteridae; genus Protopterus; species Protopterus annectens. The sequence goes on from NC_056741.1 coordinate 1,564,039,337, forward strand.
AGTGTATTGCTTGGCTGTCCCTGTAACAGCAGTGGACCCTCACCTGAACCGTGCATGATGAAGGCACTATATGGGAAGCATGAGCCCTAGGCTGTATCCAGATTCCCAGGGGTGACAGGTGCAGGCCCTGTCTGGCAAAGCATCATGGTCTGTCAACAATGTTGTCCCAGGACAACAGATACTGGATACCCTGCGACATGCACCACTACACTGGATAATTGTGGAATACAAACCTTTTGTCCCTGTACTGCAGTATCATTCTGGCCAATGGCAGAATGCTACCCAGGCCTTGGGACATACTTGCATGGCCTACAAGACCTGACAGTTCCTACATGTGTTTCCATGCTGTGCAGGCTACTGCATCACAGGTCCTGCACAACAACATGGAATATGCCAGAGCCATATGTATAGATCAAAAGGTGGTCTGAGTGTATGAGTATGTGGCTAATCATGTCAGACAGGCAGCTGACAGTATGTTTGCCCTTGTATAGGTTGGTGTGTAACATAGTGCTAGAATTTGCATTCACAAATGAGTACTGTTGGGCATGTTTCCGGTCATGTGTTCAGAGGTGTGGCACAATTATGCAAACTATGTCATACAGCTTGTGTATTTCGGTGTCTGTCTCTTCCTGCTTGGGGGGGGGGTCACTTGTTTGGCCAGATACTTAGACGCTTCTGTGAATGTGTGTGATTTCTGGTAGTGTGTGTGGGTGTCCTTACTGTGTTCTGGTAAGGGTATGTATTTGTTATGTTGATGAGCTGCATGTGTTAACCTACACCTCATGACTGTCCAGTCCAGTCATGGCTGTAGACTGGGCTGCCATCCAGCTTACCCCTATAGCTGCATCCCAGACAATGTGTGCAGAGTAGTCTTAGGTGGGTCTGGCAGTGTACATGGCATAGAGATTACATTCCCCCAGGATGGCCATATACACAAAGCTGACATTAGGAAACACCAGTAGCTGACTATTGGACATGCCTGTATGAGCAGTCAGTACTACAAGTACCAAGTACTGTATTTAGTTTACTTATTGCCTATGAAGATGTTTTAGACAGTGATGCTCACATGTAATTATTTGTGTTATGGACATGACAACACTGGCTATTACAGAAACATTGTAGGTACCCTTAACAGCAAACCTCCTCTGAGGAGCACATCACATCCTGTTAGTTAATTACAGATGATGCATGTGTCTACAGGTCTGCTTCCTTCTCTGGGTATATACTCACATATCCACCAAGACCATGAGCTCTGTTGAGCACAGACACCCACTCCCCAAACAGAGTCATGTATCAATAAGCTGTGATGCCACTATCAACATGATCAGGATATAATCAGCTAGTGTGTGCCATCACCTATGATGCAGCTGTAACACATGGGCAGCTGTCTCCTACATCTTACACTCCTACTGCAGATGATACACTGGAGTTAAAGATGATGTGCAACCTGTTTCATTACCAGTGCTGTGCACTACCTTACATACAGTATGTGCAGACTGCTGTTAGGTTGGGCTACACAAACCTGGTAGTTCAACCAGTGTGTCTGTACTCTCAGTATCCACTCTATGTAGCTGTGCACATAGCCATTTGGCCCAGCCCTGTAACAAGGTTCACTACACATTTGCATAACATTTACACATGCACAGCTGTTATTGCTTGCAAATGATAGTAGAGAGGTGGATATTACATGTGTTATGTGCATGGATAGCTACCTGGTTCTTCCAATTATCTTTGCTATCATGCTGCTAACCTGTCAGATGAATACTAATGCTATGTATCCAGTCATTTAGTATTGTAATTGCCAATAGATATAACCACTGTTTGCATTGCATAACAGAACTGCTATATAGAATAGAATACAGATCTGCCTAGAAATACTGTACATTACACAGTTATTGGCACAATATCCCACAATGCACATCATATTTGCATGGTAAGCCCACCTTTAACATGTTCATCTTACTTATACACCCATACATATGTCGACTGTTACATTATAACAACATATACTATCCCCTGTTATAGCACATACTTGTTGGACTAGTCCTGACACTGACAGTGGCTGGAAGTGAAATGGTGGATTCCAAGCCCATAGCATCCCTTGTGGTGTATGTGGAGTGTGCCATGTGACCTACAGGAGTACACACATAGAATACTACAAGCATTACTACTGCTCAACAATACATCGCTACAAAATAGCTATTTCCACTATATGCATTGATTACACTGTAATTCTTGCAGTACAGATACTACATACACAGACATACTACATGTTATACATACCATCTTAGTAATCTGAGGTGTTATTAACCAGTGTACTACTCGTTTTCGGTTCGTCTTTCCATGTTTTGTACTGTCCTACAGGTAGATTCAGATGGTTTGACTGTGTGACAAGGCAACCTTTGATAGTTACAGATAAGTAACATGTGCTATCCTGATGGCCAATTGGTGTTCCTAAGTAGCTAATTACATGCACATCAGCTGCGCTGCTACTGCCTTAGCCAATACCATGGCTACAGTGGAGTATAATTGAGTACTCCGCTTGAGCATTATCCCTTTGCCTTACTTGTGAGGAAGATAGCGTGGAGGTTTTGTTTGGAATCTATTGCAACAGCTGTATGGAGACAAACAGTAATATATTGTGTGTAATGCCTAGAGGAGTTGGTCTAAATGTGAGTACTGCTGTTATATTTCTGAACATTGCTACATGTGCAGAGTTTGTCTGTACCTAATACTTCTGCATATGTGTCAGTCTGGCCAGGTTGTTTGACCAGCTCAAGGCTGCATAGCTATGCATATAATGTTAGGGGGTTTACAGTGTGCTTACCAGACAAATTTAGTTTGGTGTTACTGTGTATCATACTGTACTAATAATCAGTACTTGGTAAAACTTCCTGGTGTACGAACCTTTCAACCCTCTGAAATGAGATTAGTTCATACAAATCCTGTTACGTCAGCAGCTGCTCAATTGTATAACGGCAACTATTTCAGATAGGGCCATAGTGTGTCTGTGCCCAGGTATGTTAAGGTTTCAGCAGATGATGTACAGCGGTTGCATAATTGGTTATGGTATGACAGTATGCATTGATGTAATTATTTCGGTTGTGGGGTAGATGTTGGTGGGTGTACATAGCACATGCAGATATGTAGGAACCCCTTTTATACAACGTCTATATGTGTGTGGGTGTTCTTTCCCTATGTGAACACCTATCCCTTAGTGGATTAATACTATGGTAAATGCAGGCTGATTCATTAAGGCACTATTAAATGCTTCCTGTATAGTATGCAGGTACTGTTAGTCCTTGAATCCTTTTGGCAATACATTGTAATGTAATAAAGATTTGCAAAATGAAAGCTGTCTGTGTAATTCTGTCATGGATATTTTCAGTCAATGCAGTTGTGTTGGTGACTGTGTCCATAGAACATATTTGTAATAGTGCATTGGCATATACTCTTCATATGTTATGTTCATATTGTTTGGGGGGGGGTGGAGTGTGTGATTGCTATGGTCCATGTTATGCCCAGATATGACCACTTCGGATGCTGTCTGCAGACATGTATGTATGTGCGTGTGTGTGTGTGTGTGTGTGTGTGTGTGTGTGTGTATATATATATATATATATATATATATATATATATATATATATATATATATATATATATATATGTGTGTGTGTGTGTGTGTATGTGTTTATATGTATATAGATATATACATTATTGCATACGTTTATCTGTACCTCCATAGATGTGTCGATGTTTCTAACCTACATATCTACATATATATGTAGACCTGTATATATCGACATGTCTCTATGTATCTCTCTCTCTCTATATATATATATATATCTATATATATATCTATATATATATATATATATATATATATGAGCGTACACCTTTAATTGGGTACATGGTGGGTTGTCCTATTTCAACACATTCCTCCCTTTTGTGTTTTAACCTGTCTGCATACACAACCTGGATCGGTACATCCCAGGTAGCTTAGTGTTAGGTTAATCGGAAAATGGAGTACATGGTTGCGGGTTCTTCTTCTGGAAGGTGTTATTATTTTACCTCTCAGAGTAGGCACTGGTAGGGAAAGTGTGAATAACGCACATTTACATGGTTGTGAGCAGGTTTGCCCATTGTCTGCGTGACGTTAAGCAAAGGTCAAACGTGTGAAGCGCTTCTCCATTTACCGTGCTGCAGTGCCGCTTACTGTTGCGCAATCACGTGGAAACCCGCTTACAACTGCTTAAAAGTGCTTTAATCCACCTGCATCCAAAAGTCCTTATTCTGGCCCTCAATTTAACCTAACAGCTCTTGCAGGTCCTGAACTCGGAACCATGAACACCACAGTCACTGAGCTTACCATTAAGGCATCTGAGATATGCACGAATGTTATGGTGTTTAGAATAAACATTGTACTACAGACATTCCTCACTACTGAAAACATATGTGACAATCAGTTGGTGTACGTATGTCTGATACATGTTAATGTTCATATGTTTGTGAAAGTAGGTGTTGCAATGTGACATGACAGGGTGTATTATGAATGGTTATGGTTCTTGATTTGTGTCCTTTTTATATTGTCCCCATACTCCATGTATGCCCCTCCAGTTCACTTATTGGACATCCGAACCAGGTCCTCCTTGATGCATGATTGCATTACCCATCATTCCTCCCCCACCCAATCTTCACATACACAACAACCACCCCTTCTGTGGTGACTTAGGTTAATATTAATTGTTATAATACCAGAGCTACATGTGTTTTGTGTACACTCCAAATCCTTTGGAATGCTTCTGGGTCACAAAGTGAGCAGACATCACTGACATATGTATATATATATATATAGATATATATGTGTGTATATAGATATATATATATATATATATATATATATATATATATATATATATATATATATATATATATATATATATATATATATATATATATATTTATTAGTTTGTAACAGTAATACATCTGTAGACTGGAATGTGTTGGTTCACAAACTACAGTACATTACAATGTACTGTACATATGTACACAAGGCCACTGTCCCATTTGTGATCATTACAGTGGAATGCATATGGTATAAGGTGTAGTCTCAGGACCATGAAACGTGTACACCTCGGATGGCTTAGTGGTACGTCCCATGACTATATTGTGCATGGTCCACGGTTCGACACCTGCAATGCTTTACGAATGTTTTTTACTGCAGAGTAAGGCTCATTTAAGCAGTTGTGAGCATGTTTAAATGTGTTTTTGTGACATTATAGCAGCGGTTAAACAGAGTTAAACAAATGTTGTGACGTATAACCTGTGCGTGCAAACACGGCCACATCTGCTAACTATTCTGGATATATACCTGTCAGTGATGTAACATCTCACTATCTGCTGACATGACATTACATTCTCTGTTGACTGTACTGTCCTGCACACATGGGTTTATATGGGTGATTCGAATGTTTATTATACAGACGATTACTACCTATATATGCAAGCTGTGGTTAAGGTATACTTTTGCACATGATAAACATCCCTGCCTTTATCGGGATTGTAACCTTGATTGCACAGATACTATGCAGATGCTGTAACCATTACACTGTTGACATTAACGTTGCTTCCGCCTATTTCCTATTTAGATGATTTCTATGTGTAAGCTAGGCTAAGCAAAGGGCTGGAGCCCATAAAACTCACCGAGCTTCATGTACTCTTGACATAACAACATATAACAAATGTACTGTGAGACAATACATTACATTCCTAACTACATTAGGCATAGCCCCTCACTGACACACTTCAAGGGAAAACCTTGTTGTGTGAATGGGTAACAGACTATAAACCCCTGGGATCACGTGTCCCAGAACCATACAGCCAGGGGGTGGGGGAGCCTGTCCAGTTTGATAGCTGCAAGACCTGTTTTGGGAATTGAATGGTGTTGAATTGTCACATTAACATGCCCTCTTTAGATCACTAATTGCCCCTATCACCCTCCACAGCTCCAGTCTTCAACAGCTTCCTGCAGCTCTGCCTGGAATTGCTTCATTGGCTATGCTTGACAGAGGCTCGGTTACTTCATCAATGGTGCAGGGAAGACCAACACACTGTTGCTATGCTTCTAATTGCCCTTGGGCAGATAGATAGTAGGCTATCTGTGCACCTCTAATATGCAGGCCATCACAGCCATAATATGCGAATAAACAGACCTTCAGATCACAATATACAGTGTGAACTCACCATGTAGTCAGGAAACAGTTGAGTACAGCAAGAACATACAGAGCAGTGATACTTAGTCACTCCAAATGCCTATCTTGGAAGCTAGAAGACTTGTATAAGGTTAAGGCTTTCTATTGCTTACCACTAGTTTACCTACAGGGGAGATGAAAAACAAGCACAGATGGGGAACATGCATGCGATGATACCATACCGGCCTATGTGTCAGCCTTACACTTTGGAGTACTTGCCAAGGCTATTGGTGCCCCCATGGTGCCTTATTTAGGAGAGCCCTGAAGGTGAATGCCAGCTCCGTAAACAGCACAATAGCAGATTCAATGAGGTTTATGCTACTCAGCACCAGGGGATGTGATCACAACATGCATGCACTCACAGCACTCTTCAGGATGGACAACATCAACATCTGTGCATTAACTGCAATCTGTCTTAAGGCTCCTGAGAGCACACCAGCACTACCAGACTACAACCTATACCACACATTTCAGCCACGGAACATGGACTGACAGGCATGGAGGGGCTGTATCCATATTCATCAGGGATACCTACAACTCCAGGTTAGTGGGGCAGCTTGATACCTCTGTGATCATCCATGTGCAGCTAACATCAGCCACAACAGCAATGTGGAATGTGGCCTGCTACGGATTACCCTCCATGACCCAGGACCTCCACTCCACCTACCTGGAGACAGTGGAGAACATTGGTCGATGTCAACTACCATACCATTAACTGGGAAATGTACTCCGGTACTCACTTCCAGGACCAGCGCTTCCTGGAATGTATCACCTCATATGCCCTGTATCAGGTGGTAACCTCCCTAACATGGAGTGGAAGCTACTAGATGTGGACATCACCAACATGGGCAACAGGTGCTTCACAGTGGAGGTTAACCGGTCACTGGTTAGATTTGACCATGAACTATTCACTGTTTCCACACCCTAGCATCTCCCCCACCCATGGATACCACAGTGTATACCTTTGCTACAGCTACATTTACATTACTAGTGACAGGGGTGAGGGATTCACAGCCCCCACGCTAAGGGGAAACACTGCTCCAGATACAGACAGATTTACAAATGCAGTCTATAAGCACCTACACGGATGTATGGATCATGCCATCACTGGTAAACCAAGATTCACTCCTCCTAGATAAGGACACCAGTCTGGTGGACCTCTGCAATATACAGGCTATACTACAGATGTAGGACAGTGTTCCAGACACACAACAAATCCCACAAAGGGCAGACATCCATGACCACTATTAGTATGATACGTAGGTCCCTCATGACATCATCCAAGGCTAACATCAGCAGGAGAATATGCAAGGATTCAAAAGATAACCACAAAGCCTTCTTTGGCTATGTCAGGGATCTGCATGGTGACACACAGATTTGCACTGTGCCTGTGAAATATAGCGCAAAATATGCTGACCCTAATGATATCGCCAACATCCTTGCTGATACATTCGGTGCATACTTCACCCCCTAAAGAGCCCACAACACTACCCGAAAGGTACAGTATCCCAACCATCAGAGACACACGTGGAAATGGCCCTCTCTAACAGCAGAACACAGCATCAATGGAGGCAGATGTTGACCCAGACTGCATCTTGCAAACTGTACAAGACAAGCTGCCCCCCACCTAATTATGCGTTCCTACCTCAGCCTTTCAACAGGCTACATGCCCATACAATGGCCCGTGGCAACGGTTATTCCACTCCATCACGGAGAATTCACAACTGACCATGGTAACTAACACCCCATAAGCCTGACTAGCCTGGTCTGCAATGGTATGGTTCGCATCCTTGTGGCACTCATTAACAATGACATTGGTAATCTTCGAACACATGACCCAACCCAGGTCAGTTTGGTTGAGTGCAGTTCATGCCTACTGAACCTTTTTGACGTCTTACATACAGTCACCAAGACGTTAGATGACAGGGGAGGTGGTTCACCACATACTACCTGGACCTCACCAAGGCTTTTGACACCATGCCCCACTCAGGTATTATTGATAAATACACCAGCCTGTACATTAACCCATACATCACAGGTTGGGTTGCCAACGGGCTTACACACGCAACCCACATGGTACGACTAGTGGTCTCCAGGTCCAACTCTTGAACAGTCACGACTGGTGTCCCACAGGACTCGTCCTGGGTGCCCTACTGTTTAGCATATACATATCAGATGGACAGGCAAACACAGGTGGACTATGGCAGACCATGATTGGCAATGACTGCAAACTGGGAGCCATGACTGATAGTCCAGCTGACACGGACATCCCTCGGGGCCTCACAGAGAACGTCACAGAGTGCCAATGGCACAGCCTCCAGCCAAGTGCCACTAACTGCATGGTCATTCCATTGTGGAATTGGAACCCACATATTATCACATGAGCGGCTGCCACTTTAATACAGATGAGGTAGTGGGGTATCCTGGGACTAAGGTAGATAGTGATCTCCCCTGTGACAATCATATCTCCACAGTAGTTAGAACATCCTTCTCTGTAGGCCATCTGACTACTAAAGGATTCCCATCTAAACATACTGGGGTTATAGTGCCCCTTTACTCATCACTCATCAGTCCCATCATAGGATATAATAATCCATGTGGGATGCACCTCAGAGGACAAGTCCAACAGCTGGGGGGTCCACGAATGTACCTCACCAAGCGGAATACTGGCCTCCAACATATGGCCTATGCAGCCGGACTGAATAAACTCCTGCTTTACTCAGTGGCATCTCGTTTACCCAGAGATGATCTTCGCTGACCAACACAGACATGTCGAACTAAGGCTTGATGGATATGCTCCACCTATGGGAATCCATGTCACACTGAGCCACACACTGTAGTGAGCTGACCTTGCCACAACAATAACCGGAAGATGCTGGAGGGACAGCTTCCTGTCACAGACACTCCCCATACTTTGGAACAACATCCCTAACTACATTTTACAGAGCCCCTCACTAACTCTGCAAGAGAAACCTTGAAGGGTGGATGGGGAACAGTAGATGCACCCCTGGGATCCCACCATTGGCTCTGCTCCACAGAGGGATGGTTAATGACTCGGCAAATGCTGACACATTTTGGCCGGCCTTATAAATGACCTCTGGTAATTGGCCAAGTACCTACCTATGAATCTATACATGCAGTTTCTGCATATGCTGATAGCTTAGTTTGCTGTTCGGGTGTTGACTTACCTTGTGCCACTAGCTGTTGTGTGTGCAATAGTTGAGGGCTGCCTATGTTGAATGCACACAGTAGACTGCCTATACATGACAATTTACAGGTAGTCTTGTGTGTGTGCCATCCATTTTTACTGTGCAGGTGGAGAAAGGTGTCAGTCCCTAGGTGCCTACACTGTCAGTGTGTGTGCTATATGTTCCCTGTTTTCCAAGGCATGGGGCACACCTCCATCTGCCTACTGGGGCTGGCCCAGGGTGTTCATGGTCTGAGTACCTCTGTGCCTGTGGGGCCCTTGGCAGTGGTGGTGAGCTGTGAGGGCCTTCACCATTCTGTCCCTGCTGCAGCTGTTTCCGCAGGACCATATTGTGTAGCATGGCACACACTATGAAGATGTGGGAACATGTGCCTGGGGAGTACTGCAAGGCTCCACCAGATATGTCCAAGCAACGGAACCATGATTTCAGCATCTCAAACACACGCTCTATGATGATTCTGGTTTGTGCGTGTGCCTCATTATGGTGTTCCTGCATGGGTGTGTGTGCATTTCTGATGGGAGTCATCATTCACGGTTCCACTGCATAGCCAGCATCCCCCACCAGGTGGCCATTTGGAATGTCCCCCTGGCAAATAACTGATACAGCTGTGAGGCATGCCAGATGTGGGAATCGTGATAGCTTCCAGGGCTGCCAGCACACACATCCATGATAATGCCCTGGGCATTGCACACAACCTGGCAGTTGATGGAGGGTTTTCCCTTGCGGTTTATGTAGCGCCTTCCCTGCTCACTGGGTGGTGACTTGATGTGTATGTGCATGCAGTGTATTGCACCCAGTACCTCCCGGTGTTCTGCCACATGGTGGAAGAGACGCATATTGCCGGCCAACTCCTCCTGCGTTCAGGGGAAGCATATGTGCTGATTGGCATGTGGTAACATGGCATCCAGGAACTGGTGTAGTACCCTGGATGCTGATGCCTGTGAGATACCCATGATATCCCCAGCTGGTCTTTGAAAGGTACCTGTAGCTAGTATTCTCAGGCTTACACATACCTTCGTATCCACTGGGATGGATTCCCCTTTGTTTGTTCTGGCTCTGAGGTGTGGCCAGCACAGCTCCACAAGTTGCTGTAGGGTGTCCCTGTCCACCCTGTAATGCTCTACTATCTCCAGATCATGTAGCCCCTGGTAGGTTAGCCTGGGTCTGAACACTCTCCTCCTCCTCTGGTGCCTGCGGTGGTCATGTGCATCATCCCCCACACTACCTTCAGTCTCCAACACATGCTGATGGATCAAAGCTATGGCAGCCCCTAAAATGTACATAATAAAAGTTCCCCATCTGTATACACCACTGGTGCAGAGTGTATGGGAATACACAAATGTGTGTGAGGTGCTTTCACACTTTATAGTATTGTGCTATGGATGCTGCTGATGTAAGTGGGTGTGTATGAACTATCCCAGCTGCTGCGTGTCTTAATTATGGGTTTTGCAATGAGTACTGCAAGTGTGGGGCCTTTACTGTGGAGATCTACTTGCCTGCCTTGATTACTCTGTTGCCCTTTAATTCACTTTTAGACCTGGATCCCCTTCCATTACCAGGCATGCATCCACCTGCCATCTTTCCTGTTTTGTACTTTCCCTACCCAGTCATGGTGAATTGTGCCTTGTAGCTGATATACTGCATATTGCCTTTGTTCTGCTTTGACACGTTGCTGTTTTCTTTGCAGTACAGCCCCTCCCCTTCCCTTTTCTGCAGGTAACTGCTTGCAGCCTTGTTAGCTGTTGTCAGTGGCCCACTGTAGGCTCCTAGGTGTTAATTAGTCATTTGTACTCCAATTTCACTGCTGCAGCATTTCCTTATTTCTTTTCTATATCCATCCTGTTTCAGCTGCAGTGCGCTACACGCATACCCATTTACCGTGTTTACATGCGTTTTCATCTCCGTTCACATGCATACTTAGTTACCTTGTGTACTCTCAGCTAAGCATAGCTATGGGCAATTTGAAACACCCCTATCCTGCAGCTTTGCCTAGCTAGGGAAAAACAAGTTTAGTAATGCTCCAATGTGCTTACAGCAATGGCGACACACCCCTGTCTTAATCTCATCTTTATCTCAAGGGCTCACCTCGGTGTTATAATGCTACTCTGTGATGTGCATCGTTACACCAGCAGGAAATCTGCGATTCACTATTACTCCTCTCATTTGCATGACATTACCTACTAATTCCTAGCTACTGCGCATAACACTGTCACTGCCTCTTAGCAACCCTTGCGCCATGAGTATGGTGTAGCATACCTGACATTGACTATTATGGGGGAATCATGTTATGTGTTACATTGTGGTTTTATTCTATATTTTTATATATTCCTTGTGATCCCCTTTGCGCACCGCTGCCCCGCTTTTCCACGTCGCGATAGTGCAACTATATATATTAAATGTTAATTTTATATTTTGCACATTTTCTTTTGCCAGTGGCTATATATTTAGCCATTGGCATATAATAACATTATAATACATGTGTTTGGTCAGCTGTCATGGCTCCGATTTTATGTTTGCAAAAATGTAAACTGTTTTCTACAGTTTACATTTCTGCTTGCTTACATTATGCCTGCACCACTTCCTGAATCGCTACATACCTTCATTTGCATGCTACACTGCTGCACATGTGTAATTAGCATACACGGCTCAGGAGTTGTACGGGCGTAGCGTACGCTGGTAGTGCACATGTAAACAGCACGTACCTGAATCGCTCAGCAGCCATATTTGCTGTTAGAACGATGACACTACGCCTGCACCTGGCGCAGGCTTCATGAATCCCGGGGATTATCTTTATATAAGCATATTGGAACATTTATGTGAGCTTAAACATTGTAATTATGTAAACCGTTAAATGTGCACTACCAACAACAAATATGCTCAGAGATGTCTGTACTTTGTAAACACCAGTACAATTGACCAAATTGTCTCCTTACCCACCAGAGGTGTCAGTCTTTCAGATGTTGTTCTCATTAATACACCTGTCAGATGTACCATGCCACTTGTAATTCTAACCCTAGTCATATCTGATCATAGAAAAAAAATTACAACTCGAGATTGCCTATTTACAAGAATGCACAGATAAAAAGATTATTCACAAAGGGTTACGTCAGTGGCGTTACCCGGTGGGTTTAGTTGAAAATTCAAATTTTCATCGTGAGCTTTTGGCACTTTTTGATAAACAAGTGTTTGAGGTAATTCTTTCTTTAATGAACTATTATAAAGCTGAAATTAATACACTTAAATGTGAACTAGAAATTCTAGAGCATGCCATTAAAAACTGATAATGAATTTCTATGTTACAAATATGATTATGCTAGAATTTTTACTAGCATCGAGGCTACTATGGCTAAGCTACTTGTTAAAAAGAAGAAAATAGCAAGAGATCTGCAGGAATATGCAACTAACAAAGCTTATCCACGCCCACCATTTAATATAAACAACGTCAGTAACCACATACCCAATTCAGATACTGTTAACGAGTGGACTGATGAAGGGATGAAAAATCTCACTGAAGGCGAAGTTATCACTCATGGGAGGGAGGTACAACCACTACGCCGGAGTGTAAGGCTCAATAATAACAATGTTAATGCCCAAAACAATAATAACACCTACCAACAACAAGGTGTTATTAATAACGATAATTGGCAAGGTACGGCTAATCAGCAGGGTTTTCAGAGGAACCACAATGGACAACATACCAATCGCAGGGAGAACAGGAACCAAGGGCAGACAAGGAACAGACGGAATCAACGGAAGAGGTGATAAGACATCCCTGTAATGAACCACAAATACTTACCAGTTCTGAAGGGGACTTCAAAATATATAATTTTACCATCCTGAATATCACCCAGGACATGATTGACTTTTTTTCTGAAGGACTGTCCTTTGTTCCTGACAGGAATATTGATATTGTTAAAACCATTGTTGACTTGAAACTGTTCGTGCGTAAACTCAATTTGAACGCACTTATGGGTGGGATGTCATCTTTAACGAGTTCCCTAAGAGTTTCGAGCCTTTTTAATCCCCCACTGCATGCAAGTTTAAGTTCTTTTGAAAAGTTTTGCGAAATTGATTTAAGATCTATTGCCAACATCAGGGTCATGAAACCCGATAAAGGGGGAGGGCTGGTGTTTTTGCATATGTTAAAAGTATGAATAAACATCTTACTACTAAAGCTTACACACTAGTTAGCAATAATGAGGTTAACATAGCATATAAAAAAATTAGAACTATTTTGGATGATTTATTCTTAGAAGGGGTTACCGATATAGATACACACCACTATTTAACTATGAATGCCCCTAGGGTTCCAGCCCTCTTTGGGTTGCCTAAGATCCATAAGAGATGTAACGACCCCCCCCCCCATTTAGACCTATAGTGGACGGAAGAGGCTCTGTGACTTATGGATGTGCTAAATATATAGATAGCATTTTAAGGCCCCTTGTAGAACAAGTGTCTCAAATCTGTAAGGATTCGTGGAGCTTCTTGGATAGTATAAGTAAATTACAATATCAAAAAGACTCCTGCTTCCTTACAATTGATGTAAAAGACTTATATACCATCATACCTCAAGCTCTTGGTCTTGAATGGATTAGGGAGTTCATGACAATAAGACAAATTGATGAGAAAATCATATAACTAGTGGAAATTTTATTGGAGATTGTTTTAGCCAATAACTTCATGATTTTCTACGGGCATTTCTACCTTCAGAATATGGGCATGGCAATGGGCTCCCCCTGTGGGGGTAGCTTTGCCAATTGTATAATAGCCCACTGGGAGAAAACTTTACTATTTCCAAATAGTCTATTTCAGGAGAATGTCGCTTGGTATACTCGATACCAAGACGATATGTTTCTTGTTTGGAAGGGGCCAGAAGCTTTAGTTCCAGTTTTTATTGGGAACATATCGCAGATGACTGACTTCTTTGAATTTACTTATAGCCTCGAAGACACCAGTATTAATTTTTTAGACGTTAACTTGTTGAAAGATACAACTAATTTTAGATACAAAAGCACAATTTATAGAAAACCCACTTATTCCAACTCCTTTTTGCATTTTACCAGCAGTCACCCTTACCATCAGAAAAGAGCAGTTGTTAAGGGGCAGTTGGTAAGGGCGGCGAGAATGGTATCTGATGAGATTGATTTTGGTGAAGAATGTTTGCTTCTTAAAACTGTTTATTAATAGAGGCTATCCCGAGCCTATGGTAGACAATATTGTGTCAGAAGTTAGTCACAAGCGAAGTATGGGTTATTTTAAACCTTTATTGCCGAATCCAACTGTGCAAATTGTTGAATATATGGAATTCCAACACAATATGGCTGCTATAAATAAAGAATCGAATTTTAAAATTAGCTTTCTCTGTACTTACTCTCTTGATCATTCCAGAGTAAGAGAAATGCTAAATAAAAATTGGTCTATCATTATTGAAGATAGTGGGCTCTTTAAAATACTAGGAGAAAAGCCTAAAATAACATATAGAAAAGGAGCAAATTTGAAAGCTTTACTGGAAAGAAGGAGGAATGTTAGATCTAATAGGAAGTTTGGTATGTTTAAATGTGGGTTGTGCCAGCAATGTAGACATATATGCGTAGATACTAAAGTTATAATCAGAGATGAGACATATTATGTTAATGGGAGATTTAACTGTGAAACCAAAGGAGTAATTTATGCAGCTTGTTGTGCCGAATGTCCCGCGTTTTACATTGGTAAGACGGAGAGGGAAAATTAAACAGCATATTTACAAACATCAATATGCTATTAATAAAAGGGACACAACTAATGCACTAGCTAGACACACTATTGAATTCCCGGAACACAGGTTTGGATTTGCCATACTCCAACAAAGGCAAGTAGACATAAGAGGGGGGCCTTGGCAATTACAACTGGAAATGGATGAAATTATGTGGCAAATTAGAATAGTGGCCCATATTTATCCAGGCCTCAATTAATATGTCTCAATAAAATGTATTTTGAAATGTCTAGCCTTAAGGAGGTAAACTACCTTTGGTTGTAGCATTAAAACAAAACTCCTTTTTTAACATTTAACATCTAGAGAAGTTTATGTTATTAAGGTTTTTCATATATAAACTCTATAATAGATCATGGACATTAGATCTAGAATAATCTGTGCATTCATGTTATCAATAAATATAAATACAAGTTTTTATTAAATTCTTAAATATTTAAATATTTATATAAAAACATTTTTTATTATGGTTGGTTAATTATATGATAACTTGTCACATAACATATATTTTATATTAGTAAAGGTTTTACTTATAGTTGTTTTGAGAGTTTATTATTTATAATAATGGATTGTAAAATTTAAAGTATTATAGTAATTTTATATATATAATATTTTTTATAAAACTAGAGGTATATTTATTGTGGTATAATATGCAATCAATAAGTTTAGAGTGTTATATTTAATATGTCTTAATATAATGCTTATCATTTTGTGATGCATAGAGTCTTTTTTGTTCTTATATTGCTTTATGCGGTACGAACTGGTCTATTATGTATGTCTCTTTAATGATAAGTTTATGAGACACTCTTTGAATTTAATTGAATAATTGTTTTTGAGTACAAAATGGTTTTAATTGATTTAGTTGTTGTCTGATGAAGGTGAGGCACTGACCCCACCGAAAGCGCTAATAAAATTTGAATTTCCTGTATTGCTTTGACACTGCTAAGTGTGTTACTCGCCTGGCTTTTGTTATTTATTCGTTTGGTTTGTTTGGTGAAAGAACCTATCTGATCATAGCACAGTGACCTTCTCCCTGAAAACCTGCTTCCTGTCCCATAATATCTTCTCTATTTTCAGAAAATACTGACAAACCATTTACAAATCATAGTGATAATCTTTTAAGCTACATGGGTTATGTATTGTCCAGAACACAGCTGGCCAGCTTCAAGAAGCTGTGGCTCCCTCCCACACTTCCAGTCTAACTGCTAGTTGGTCATTCTCAAAGAGGGAAAAATCAGCTGTCAGACTGGAAAATCTTCAATATTTTTTGCCACCTTGTAAAAAAAGCACAGAGGTTCCACAAGAACAATAGCTGGCTCTTCAGCCCCTTTTTCTGGCAGATGGGTCCCCTTTGGGGGGAATTCTTCTACAGAGAAAAATCTAATTATTTAGTATATGTACAGTATTTATATTGTTAAACATGTTTGTTTTTTTTTCTGCTGCTTCCTTTAGCAGTTCTGGCCTTTAAGTAACCCAGTATTTCTCAGTTACATATGTTTCATGTCTGGGACCACTGTTTTAACCCAGGCTAGTGCTTTGGCGCTTATTTGATGTACAGTGGATATAAAAAGTGTACACACCCCTGTTAAAATTACAGGTTTTTGTGATATAAAAAAATAAGACCACAATAAATCATTTCAAAACTTTTCCCACCTTTAATTTAACCTGTAACCTGTACAATTCAATTGAATAAACAAACAAATCTGTTAAGGGAAAAAATAAAAAAATGTATAATAAGCTGGTTGCATAAGTGTGCACACTCTTAAACTAATACTTTGTTGAAGCACCTTTTGATTTAATTACAGGATTCAGTCTTCCTGGGTACACACCTGCCATCAATTAAAGAGACTCTGATTAACCCCAAATAAAATTCAGCTGTCCTAGTAGGATTTTCGTGATGTTTACTCAGTTACCTGCAAAGCCATGGTTCACAGAGACCTTACAAATAATCAAAGGGATCTCATTGTTGAATGGTATCAGTCAGGAGCAGGGTACAAAAAAATTTCCACAGCATTGGATATACCATAGAACACAGTGAAGACAGTCATCAAAAAGTGGAGAAAATATGGGACAGCAGTGACGTTGCAAAGAACTGGATGTCCTTCCAAAAACTGATGAAAAGACAAGATGAAAACTGGTCAGGGAGGCTGCCAAGAGACCTACAGCAACACTGAAGGAGCTGTAGGAGTTTCTCGCAAGTACTGGTTGTGTACTATATGTGACAACAATCTCCCGTATTCTCCATATTTCTAGGCTATGGGGTAGGGTTGCAAGACGGAAGCCTTTTCTTACACAGAAAAACATCCAGGCCCAGCTAAAATTTGCAAAACAATACATCAGGTCTCACAAAAACATGTGGGAAAACGTGTTATGGTCTGATGAGACCAAGGTTTAACTTTTTGCCCACAATTCCAAAAGGTATGTTTGGCGCAAAACAACACTTCGCATCACCAAAATAACACTATCCCCATGGTGAAGCATGGTGGTGGCAGCATCATGCTTTGTGGTTGCATTTCTTCAGCTGGAACTGTGGCTTTAGTCAAAGTGGAGGGAATTATGAGCAGTTCCATATAACAGTCACTTTTGGTCCAAAACCTTCAGGTGTCTGTTAGAAAGCTGAAGATAAAGAGGAATTTCACCTTTCAACACAACAATGACCCCCCCAAACATACATCCAAATCAACAAAAGAATGGCTTCACCAGAAGAAAATTAAAGTTTTGGAATGGCCCAGCCAGAGCCTAGACCCAATCCAATAGAAAATCTGTGGGGTGACCTGAAGAGAGCTGTGCACAAGAGATGCTCTTGTTATCTGACAGATTTAGAATGCTTTTGCAAGGAAGAGTGGGCAAATATTGACAAGTCAAGATGTGCCATGCTGGTAGAGTCCTACCCAAGAAGACTGCATGCTGTAATTAAATCAAAAGGTGCTTCAAAAAAGTATTAGTTTAAGGGTTTGCACACTTATGCAACCAGCTTAATGTACGTTTTTTATTTTTTATATTTTTCCCTAAACAGATTTCTATGTTTTTCAATTGAATTGCACAGGTTATAGGTCACATTAAATGTGGGAAAAGTTTTGAAATTATTTATTGTGGTCTCATTTTTTTTATATCACAAAAAAATGGCATTTTAACAGAGGTGTGACACTTTTTATATCCACTGTAGAAATGATGCACTGCTTATACAAACTTTTAATTTTTTATAAAAGTTTAATTGGAAGGCAGTGTTTTATGTCTGCGGTAGTAACGTCACAGCATGCAGTGCTTGTGTTTACTCTCTAACAACTTACCCGCCATTTATTCTGTCAGTCTAAATTTTACTTCTAAGGAGTTTCTAACAGATACTTTTGTGCATTGCTTGTGAATTACAGGATGTGTAATGCTTGTGTTCACACTGTGAAAACTTACCTGCCATTTATGCTTTCAGACTGATTTTACTTGTTACTGATTCTGAATGATTTTAAGGTACTGCTTGTACATTTACAGGGCATGTAATGTGAATGTTCATGCAGGGATGACGTATCTGCCATTTATTTCCATCAAACTAATTTTAATTTTAAAGGGTTTCTGACAGGATCTTAGTGTACTACTTGTGCGTTATTGTGTTTTTGGGACTTTGTCATTAGGGATTAGTGTAAGTGTGCTGTCTGGGTAGACTTTTGAAAACTTACCTTCTGACCAAATCATTCCAGTGATCCTACTCCACATCTAACAGATCCTCTTCAGTCATAGCAGGGATACTGACCCGCTCCTGCTGATCCAACTTCTGCAGTTCCTCGATGGGTACATACATCCTCCAAAGCCAATGTTTCTGATGCCTAAGTCACTAATCTAACCCAGGTCACCTCGCCATACTCAGGGCTTTATCCATCTAAGTCACAGAGCTAGCCCAATTACAGGTGTATTACTTTCACTAGTAATTGCAAGGCTGTGGAACATATTACATCTGAACTAATAAATATCAAAAAAGGTGACATAATATCTTTGGATACACACCCGTTTGGCTTTGTAAAAGGCAGATTTTTTTGCTCGCCCTGGTTGCATTCTACAGAAGGGTTTCCTAGGCCATGGATAAAAGGCATACTGTTCATGCTGCTTATCTGGACTCTGCCAAGATGTTTGGCGATATCCCTGTTACTGGGATTATTGACAGATACTTTTGGCTCAGCATAAATCCATATGTAGTTCACTGACAGAACCTAAGGCTAGGGGTATTTGCTGTTGAAAGAAAGGTGTCAAAAGTTGTGTATTACAGGGCTGTGCCCTAAGCCCCCTCCATTCTGGCAAAAATGTCTCTGATGAGAAAGATCCTGAAGATCCATATCCTGTTGGGGGTTATTCCAGTTATGACTTGTGTCAGAGACCTTGGGCTTGTCACTTTTTCCCCTGTGATTGTAGTTCCTTCCCTGATCCAACATTTGGATTGAGGGTGTTTAGATTCAAAGATTTGGACCTCATCATTTCTGACGATATCTCTGACTCAGTTCAATCTGGGTGCCTTAGACTTCATTGGGCCTCTGAGCTGAGTTATCTGTGCCAGCACTGCAGGGGTCGGGGTTGACTCCAAAATTGTCAGAGCCATCCCTTCCCCTCAGCACTTAGGCTGTGGATAGATCAGCACTGGCTTTGGCTTTGGAACCAAGTTGAGTGGGTTCTTGAGGTTAGCCCTTGCTTGGGACCCTTGGATCATACAGGGGTGACTTCGGAGTTTGTTTTGGCATCGGCTTTTAATGCCTTTGAGAGAGTGCTCTCTCATTCTAGAGAGCAGGCCTCCCTTTCCTGCTTGAATCTGCCCTTGCCCCCATGCAGCATTTTGAGTCCTTGTACTTTGCATTCTGTCCTGTCAGGACAGCCAGCCAATCAAAGACTTGAGGCAGTTCATATTGTGGACTCCCATCTGCTTTGGAGTCTTCTCCAGATCATCCCACAGGAGAGGGTTACCAGAAGCCTTCATGCAAATGCAGGCATGTTGTTTCTCTGCAAGAGTCCCTTACATAGGATACTTATTTTAGTGAATGGAAGGGCGTCCTCCAGATCTCTCACTTGGGGACATCTCCTTTGGTGAGATTCTTCAGTGTCTCAGACAGAAATGGGACTGATCCACCAATGCCTCTTTCCAAGAAGAATCAGTGCTCCTTGAGGCTTTTGGTGCTGGCTTATATACCTCTTGGGTATCCTCCATACCAACAAATTAGTTGACCTCATTTCATGGTGGGCATGGAAGAAACCAGACCTAGTTAAATCCTGACAAAATTTTAGTGTCCCATAAAGACAGTCTTTTTTTGGAGCAAGGGTCCCACAGTGGATACCCTGGTTGTGGTGGCCACCAAGAATGAGCTCGCTGAAGACAGCTCTACTGTCCAACCTCCTAACAGGGAGTCCAGGGCATTATACAGTTTCAGTAAGTGAGTTTCTGCTTCAATGACCTTCACTCTCAGTGTGCTGAATTATCTGGAACACATAACATGTTTTCAGTAGAATTTGACTAAAAAGCTATCCAAAGCTCTCTCTTTCTCTCCTGCTTCTTATTTGTACAGGAGAAGAAAGCTGTTAACATGCAATTGGCTACCCTTCAGTCCTTATCAGACATGTCAGTGCGCCTCATCTTGAGTGAGGCTGATGGCATTTCAAGACCAGCAGGCACTAGAACAGCTGCTAGATGGCATGCCTGGATGCATGTCTATGACTTCTCAGAAGACTTCAAGATGTCCCTTACTAATGCCTCCATGATGGGTCTACCTTTTTTGGTTCTGAAGTTAAAGAGAAACTGTCCAAATGTGAGCAAGAGGGCAAGTCCTTGTCTGTTTTTGGAATGTTTTCTTACCCCCCCCCCAAAAGTCATTTTCAAGAAACCATAAGGGTGGTAAGAAACTGTGGTTCACCAATTCCCTAGAGTTGGCTCCAGATGCTTCTGGCAGTGGACTTCCCCAGAGGAAGAGGGGAAACATTCATAGTGGATGTCACCCCAGAGGCAGCGGTGTACCACAAAAATCAAGGCTTTCACAGTTCCTTCTCCAATAGGTCATTTCAGCCCTTCTGAATGATTGCCTGGAAGGAGATGGGTGGAAGGGGCTGCTTGTCTGTGCACCCTATGGCCTGGGCATCCACCACTTAAGATGTGTAGGTGTAGAGAATCATAACCAGAGGCTACATGATTCCCTTTTTTCACAGTCCCCTTATTATTTAGGAAGACCTTTCAATGTGCCACTCACTCAACAGAAGTCATAGGATTATAGGAAGTTACTAGGCTATTGGCCCTGAGGTCCTTATATGCCTAGCCAAAAGTTTAGCCCATGTTTAGACAAGTCAGCTCCCAAAGTCCCTGGCCAGCAGGGACACAGGTGGAATCCCAAGAGTGTATTTTCTGTTTCCCATCAAGTTATCCAGGTTGCGCTTTAAGAGAGATAATGAGTTACTCTGCTTGATGTGGAGAGGGAGTCTATTCCACAGATGGGGAAGTCTCTGGGGTACAAATCTGTCCTGCCAACAAGTCCTATTGATGTCACAGACCAAGTTGAGCTCGTGCATGCGGGTTACTCGAGTGGAGCTTGACTTTGGATATGCAGCAGTCCCATCAAGGCGGGGTCTAAGATTGCTTTGTATGCCAGACAGAGGTCACCTCTGAAGAGTCTGTATGAAACTGAGTAAAGGGACAGGCCTTTTAGCCTATCTGTGTAGGGTAGATGTTTGAGGCCCCGGATTCTTCTGGTGAGGAACATCTGTGGTCTGTCCAGTTGCTGCATGTGCTTTGCAAGGTACATGCTGAAGGGGGCATTGTACTCAATAACTGGCCTTATGAGGGAAGAATACAGGGATGTTATGACTTCCTTGTTCCTGGATGAGATACCCTTACTTATGAGGTGGGCCATGTAGAAAGCTTTCCATACAACGGAAGCAACATGGTGGTCAAAAGTCAGGTTGCTATCAACCAGGGTGCCCAAATCCCTCTCAACTGATTGAGTGCTTAGGGCGTTGTTATTAATGTGATAATATGTGGGGATGTCACTCTCCCCAAAGGAAATGATGTTGCATTTTTTGGCATTCAGCTTGAGGCCATGTTTCTGGCACCAGTCATTTGTTTGGGTGAGACCCTCTTGGAGGGCGTCCACATCACTTGGGGAATTGATGACTGTGCCCAGCTTGCAGTCATCTGCAAACTTGGTCAGCCATAGGCCACTGGTTTTGGCCTGCACCTCAGAGAAGTATATCCCGAATAACAGAGGCCCCAAGACCGATCCCAGGGGTACACTGCTCGTTACGGGTCTACTGCTTGATGTGGCTTCCCCTATTTTGATTAGGTGGGTTCTATCAGTGAGCCAGTTTGCTACCCATCTGATAACATATGGATCGATGCCTAGTTGAGAGAGTTTATTTTATTTATTTATTATTTATTTGACATTTGTTTACCAGGGTGGTCTAACTGGGTCTACAGAACCCGTTTTCAGCAGACGCCCAGGGAGAAAAGCTTCACATACAGTACAATACAAATACAGTATAATCTAGTACAATACAAATTACATTAGAAGTTGTTGTGTCTTTTGGCTTTTCCCGGTTAGGGGTCGCCACAGCAGAACTCCGTCCACTAATGATTGGCAGTAGATTTTTACGTGCCGAGTTGCCAGATCTGACGCACAACCTTCAACGAAGGTAGGCCCATTTACGCATGTCTCCACGCAGAAGGCGCTCTAGCTGAGAATCGAACCGGACAGCGTCTTACTTAGAAGTACTATACAAAAATAAGTTGAAAGAACAAACTATGTTACAAGATATTGCAGTATATTACTACACATCTAGACAATTCCATGGAGTTAAAACATTGTAGACAATAATAGTCACTCTCACCATACATGATATAGATAGTGCCCAAAATATAGTACTTAGGTAGAGCAATATGTGACATTGACTGTTAATAGTACATGAAAAATAGAATGTTAGTTTCAGTTAGGAAAATAGCAGCCAGAAAGTTTGTGATGCAAGTAGATAATGAGAGAGAGTTAAGAAGTTAAGAAGAGTTAAGAAGAATAGAAGCAATACAGACTGAGCAGTAGCTTAAGGATATGGTGTAGAAACAGAGAAGGAGTTAGAAGAGCCTTACAATCTTGCAGTCTGTGAGGGATTGAAATGTGACAGAACAGGATGATGAGGGTAGTGTGGAAGAAGAGGAAGACCTGAGCATTAGGCAGGCTTTATGCAGGAGCAAATCCATTCATTTTTGAGATTATTTTTTAAAGAGGCTTTGAAATGGGTTAGGTCAGGCATAGACCTGGTAGCTAGAGGTAATGAATTCCAAAGTATAGAGACGGAGTATGAATACAGAGAGTGACTGATTTTCTTGTGGGTTTTGAGATAGCTAAGAGATTTTTGTCTTCTGATCATAGGGATCGATTTAATGTGTAAGGTGTGACTAGATGGGCTAGTGCAGGGCAGGCAGTAGGCTTGAAAATAAGGTTGTGGAAAGTGGATAGCTGAATAAAGGCACGTTGGTTGGGGAGCTCAAGCCAGTTTAATTCTAGGAGTGGTTTACGGTGATGTGTGTGATATTTAAAGTTTGAGGCAAACTTTGCAACTTTGTTGAAGCACTGTTCCATCTTGCTTAGGGTAGAAGTTTGTAATTTAGTTAGAACAGGGGCACCTTGAAGGAGGGAGGGAAGTAAAAATGTTTTTGGAAGGGTAGTTTTGGTTGCTGCAGTAAATAAATGCTTGTTTCAATATGAGTCCCAGCTTTTGATGAGTTTACTTTATATTTTGCTGTATATGGGGGTCAAATGAAAGTTTATTGTCAATGATAATACCTAGAAGGTTGGTTTCCTGCACTATTTCTGTGACAGTGTTGTCAGATGCAACAATGTTGAAATGATCAGTGACAGGGGAAGTGTTTTTGGAATGAAAGAGTGTTAGTTTTGTCGTCTTTGGATTAAGAAAGAGTTGGGCATTTCTTAGCCAGGATTCGACTGCAGTAAAGGACTGCTGAGTTTTTGAAAGTAGTTCTGGTAGTGATTGAGCAGTACAGATTATGGTGGAATCATCGGCATACTTAATGAGAGTCCCAGGGTGAGAGGCAGTGTGAAAGATGTTTGTGAAAATGTTGGAGAGTAGGGGTCCTAGGATGGAGCCTTGAGGGACTCCATTAAGGTTGTGGAGAAAGGGTGAGAGTTCATTGGACCATTTCACTGCCTGTTTATGATCCTTGAGGTAGCTCTGAAACCATTTTACTGTGTTATGTGAGAAGCCTAAGTTAGACACTGTGTTCAAAAGTAAGGGGTGAGACAGTGTCTGAAAGGACTTGGAGAGATCAAGGAATACTGAGGCTCTATAGCATCTTGCATCTCTGGCCTTGTTCACGGTGTCTGTAAAAGATAATAAGGCTGTAGCTGTGCTTGTGGCTAGGTCGGAAGCCATGTTTGGTTTTGGTTAAAAGATTGTTTTGGAACAGGTATTGCATTACCTGCTGATGGATGCCTCTCTTGAGAATTTTGGATATGGGTGACAAGATGGCTATAGGACGGAAATTGGATGGATCAAAAGAGTTGCCTCTTTTGTGGATGGGGGTGATGTGAGATTGTTTCCATATGGTAGGTACTTCTGATTCAGACAAAGACCTATTGGTAAGGATACTGATTGGGTAGGCGACTGAGTTAGCAGCCAGTTTGAGGTAGTGTGATGGAAGATTGTCAGCTGAGGTAGAGCAGGGTTTTAATTTTTGTAGCAGTTTCTTAATGGTGTCAGTGGGTATGGGCTGAAATGAGAATGGGGTTTGTATGATGTTTTGTTGAGTAGGGAGGTTAATAATGACATGGTTAGAAGTAGTTTTGTCACTTTGTTACATAATGTTTTGAAATTAACATGATTTTGTTCATTTTTGTTTTGTTTCCAGGTTGACCAGGCTAGGTCCCTTTGCTTCATCGGGTGTTTACATTCCTTAGAGAGTCATGGTGCTGAGTTCTTTTTGATTCTTTTCATACGAATAGGAGCTAGTGTGTTAAGTATCTATTATTTTATTATATTATTGTCTGTTATGCCAGAGTGGGGAATAGTGTCGAAGGCTTTGGCTAGGGCAAGGAAGGTGGTGTGCCATCTTCCCCTCGTCCATGGCTTTGGTGACTGTCTCAAAGAAGTCGACCAGAGTTAACAGACATTACCTCCCCTTGACAAAGCCAAACTGTGTGAGGTCGAGTGTTTGGAGGTTGCCAGTGTCCCTGTTAATGAGGTCCATGATAATCTGTTCCATAGCCTTGCAGATCAGGCTAGTTAGGCTGATGGTTCTGCAATTTCCCAGATCGGTGGACGCTCCAATTTTGTGTAAAGAGTTGACTGTGGCTGTACTCCACTCAGCTGGGACAAAGCCAGTACTCAGGCTTTGGTTGAATAAGGTGCCTAATGGTGCTGCAAGTTCATGCCTGAGTTCATGTAGGATGTGCCTGAGATGTTATCGGGTCTCATGCAGGCTGTATTTTTTGCCTTTGAGAGGGCAGTGATGACCTGTTCCCTAGAGATAAGGGGAGGGGGGCAGGTACTAGGGATGTCCTGCTTTACTGGTCTGGGGGGAGGCAGTAGCACAGCAAGTAAAAAAAGCTGCTTTACAAGTAAGTCATTCAGGAGGTCCCAGAAGACCAGCATGGATCTAGAGTTTACTCCAGATTCTTTTTGGTGCCAAACAAAAATGGAGACCTTAGCATCATTCTGGACCTCAGTCATCTGAACCAGGGCATAAAGTAGATGAAATTCTGTATAGTCCTGGTATAGGCCATCCTACCTTTGTTGAGGAAGAATGATTGGATGTGTTCACTAGACCTCCTCACACAAAAATGGACAGACACTCCTTGATGTTTCTCCGATTTTGTCTGGGAGACAGTCACTTCCAGTTCAGAACCCTGCCATTTGGTCTCACCACAGCCCCCCAGATGTTCACTAAATGCATGATAATGGTCGCAGCCTATCTCAGGCTGCAGGAGTTCCAAGTGTTTCCATATCTAAATGAATGGCTCGTAACTACCCCCTGAAGGAATCTCTTTGTTCAAGTCTGGGAATCTTTGCTCCAACTTTGCTTACTGGCAGAGATACCTGTTAATATGGGCAATTCAAAACCTCATCCAAATGATAGAGTTCATTGTAGCCCATCTGGATACAAGGTACAGGTAGCCAAAATACTAGAATCCAGGATTCTCACTTTTCAGTAATAGGCAGCAATTGTACTCTCACATTAGAAACCAACAGGAAGGTCTATGCTGCGTCTTCTCAGTTCAGTGGCAGCCGCCATTAATTTAGTTCTACTGGCCAGGTTTTATGTATGACGGTGTTACAGCTGACCCTCACAGTTCAGTGGTCAATGAGATATCAACTCATAAACTTTTCAGTGCCCCTCAAGGTAATTTGAAAATCCCATATCCAGTGGTGGCTAAACTCTGCATGTTTCTCGAGGTATACATTTTGTTCTCTCTTCTCTGTTTTCCCCAGGCTACTATGACCACAGATGCTTCTCAACTGGAAAGGGCAACCATTTCTTGGGAATGACTGTCCAAGGCACAGGGTCTCCCTCAGGGACCAATCTTCACATCATTGATTTGAAGATAAGGGCAGTGGTGTTGCAGGCTTTTTTTAGGATTTCCTCCCCAGTGCTTTGATCTTTATCCCGACAATATGTTTATGGTTTGGTACATCAACAAACAGTGGAGGAACACATTCTTACCCACTATGCTGAAAGGCCATGAGGGTTTGGCAGTGGGCAGTGGCGGCTTTCCCCCACTTTCTGATAGCTGCACACATACAGGGGATCTCCATTGTTCTAGCGGACAAGTTCAGCAGAGCGATTGCCCTAGCTTATGAGTGGACCTCAGTCCGTAGTGGAAGAATGGACTTTCAGACACTGGGCCAGACCATGCTGCAATCTGTTGCCCTCTCCAACACCAAATGCAATTCAATCTTTGCTCCATTCTCCCCAGAGAGAGGGTACCCAAGGGATGCTTTAGTCCACATTTGGCCCCCCAGTCTCCTTTATGCTTATTCTCCCACTCCCCTCATCCCAAAGTTTCTGCAGAATGCAATGTGGAGCAAGGCTACAGTGGTTCTCATTGCCCCCTTCCAACCTTGGCATGTATGGTTTTCCTTTCACTGGTCTCTTCTGATTCACTCTCCATGGATGCTGGACCTTGTTCAAGAACTTCTTTCTCATCCTTCTGGAATGCCTTACCTGGAGATCAAAGACCTCAAGTTGACTGCATGGTTTCTTCAGTTTCGATGATGGTTAGACAGTCTAGGCTTTCATCTCAAGTAATACACAGTTTGACTTCCTCATAGAAGCCCTGTACCAGGTAGAGTTAAAAAAGGTAAATAAAGAAGATTCTTGATTTGGGGTTCCAATAGAAATAATAATCCTTTTTCATCTCACCTCCCATTTTTTTACTATCCCTTTTAATATGGGTTCTAGGCAACGGTCTTCCATTTTCACACTGGAGAAAACCAATCATACATTGCTTTCCTGAAATTTTCTATGGCCTTCTTAAGGGGCACCTTCTTTGGCCTCTTCTTATGGCCCCTGTTACTCCTTGGAATATTACCATTCTTCTTCAGGCTCTGACTGGACTTCCTATTGAACCTGCAGCCACAGTTGATTTGAAATACCTTTCCTTGGATAACCTTGTTTCTAATGGCAGTTACTTCAGTGTGAAGAGTATCGGAACTTCACAGTGTTTCTTGTAAAGGTCTTCATTTGGTCTAACACAAGGAGAGAGTAACTTTGCAAACAAATCCTTTCTCCCTAAGATGGCTTCTTAATCATCACTCAGCCAGTCTACCGATCATCCTGTTTTCTTTCTCTGTTTTGTCGGTAAGGGAGAGTACATGTTATATCTTCTAGATCTGCATCTTCAACTCATGTTCTGTTTGCAGATTACTAAGAACGTAAGAAAGACCAACCAGTTGTTTATTTCCTTCTTCTTGGCTAAACTGGGTAAAGGGGTGTCCAAAGTGACTCTCTCATACTTATTATCACAGTGTACTTTCTTTGTCTGCAAGAAGAAGGGATTGCCTTTGTCTGGCACCCTTAAGGCTCATTCTACTAGATCAGTTGCAATTCCAACTACCTTTTTCTCCAAGGTACCAATTAACAACATTTGTGCCACAGCTACTTGTTCAAATATCCATACATTTATATTCCACATCTTTCCATTGGTCCTTCTAAGATTTAAGGTAGCTGGAGACTTTGTCCCTTTCATTGAGGCTGGACAGATGAGACAACATCAGATATGAAAATTCGGTACTTACCATAATGATAAATCCATGTTGTCTACGTCTGTCTTTCCTCATCTGTCCTCCCTCCTCCTGGATCTGGAATGGAGCCGATAATCCATTCATTGAGGAAAGAAGGAAGCAGACAACACAGATCTGTCATTAAGGTAAGTACATTAACTTTCTTTTTCTGATAATTACAAACTGGTGGTGGTTATCAAATCCCATTTTGATACTAAAATTTACCATCAAGGGCTGAACCAAATTAATGTTTGGTCTGTTAATCATGGGCTTACCTGCGTTGTTTAGATGTGACTATAATTTCCTTTGATAAGTCCACCATCATCACTATGTACCATATAGATAACATTCCACTTAAATTTAACCCTGTCTTCAGAAAACTGGGTGACTGTGTTGTTAACAAGCTCTCCTTTGACCACCATATCTTTGTCATGGTTAGAAAATTCCCTTTGTGTTATCTCTTTAACGTCTGGAGAGGTTGTAGTCTACTTTATGCCTCCCTTATTTGGCTCTTAATTGTCAAAAATACCAGCTTTAGTACATACCTCACTGAGCACCTAAACTAACTCATGAGACCTCAGCATTTAGTAAGTAAAATTATCAAATATCTTGGTACCCTTAGCTACTCTAATAGACTAAAAGCCCTACCTACCTTCCAGTCAGTGTCATGTAGGCTTCTAGACTTCCAGGCTATCACTGACCATGTACTCTGAAATTTTTCATGTAAGTATATCACTTATCTAAAGACATATACTTGTATATTAAAATACCAGCTTGCTCGACATGTAAGTAACCCAACCTATGCCCCATTTTTGAATAGACCTCCATTAATGTAGCAAGCAGAGTGGTGTAACCAGTCTAGATGATTAGATGGGTGATCACAAAATATGTAGCAAGAGAATGTGTTGATAATATGCTTAACAGGATACGCCATTAATCTCCAACCAATATAACTGAGCTGTTCAATTCTTTTTGACAGAAAACTTAGTAACAACCTGTGAGCCTGTAATGTGTATAATGCGCTGGATAATACATTTTGATATACTGTACCTGTGGCCAAAATCTGTCATCGTATACTCACAGGAAAGCCCGAATGAACAAAGTACTGTTGCAACTGAAAGCTTCTTAGAGAATTTCAAGCTCCATAACCACAGCAGCTAGATGGGCCATTGCCATTAATGCATTCTTCCCTAGACCTGAATATGGTCTCCCTGTAATTACCCTGTCCTCTCCTCATAACACTGCCTTCATTCAGACAGCTGATAACAAAGTAGTTGGGTTCCTTAACTTAGCTAGCAATCAGGAAAGCCACTGCTGTACTCTAAAATTCAGGTCTATGTTAAATGAACGAACGATCATAATGTCGAGTACAACATACTCGAAACATTATGATCATAAGTTCAAAACCTCGAACCCTTAAAAGCCCGAAACAATCAAAATCGAAAGATTTTGTTTGTCCCACACTTTCCCTACATTAACATACAAAACACACACATACAACCAAAGCATACAAACCCCTACACACTCACATCATTCAAACACTAACACACCTACTTTTAGAATAAAGTGGGGGGGGCTTTGCCCTCCACACCCGCTCCCCTAACTAAATATACTAACTCCAAGATCACTGTACATTGGAGAAAGGGTAATCCGAGATTACCGGGAAATTGCCCTTTCCCCAATGTACAGCGATTTCAGAGTTGGTATATTAAACTAAGCAGCCTGTGACGTAACCATTCCGAACAGTGTAGCGTGTTTACGTCACACGCTACACTGACTGGGATGGCTGACCAAAACATTTCGGAACTCCAAATTTCGGCATTTGGAGTGTCCGATTAAATGAACGAGAGTATGCTGTACTCGACATTTTGATCGTTCGTTCATTTAACATAGACCCTTAAATTCTGCCTGTTGCAGCTGGAAGCACACTTGTGCTTAATTCCTTTACTTACAAATTAATGAATGAGGGCTAATGTCTTCCGCTGCACTGCAGATTACAATTCAGGAACCAAGCCTGTACACTTAGAAGCAATGAGAGTATATAGGCCTGCATTCACACTTGCCACTTATGGAAGAATTTTCTCTAATTTAGTGCCATCTGTGTAGAATGATAGTCCTGAGAATATTAGGATGAGAGACAATGTACAGCCTTTCAAAAAAAGCATTCAGAGATAACTAATTAAGAAGGTTAATGGATCTGCTACATAATATACTGGATGGTGGATGGATACACTGTCAGCTATATTGCTCATCACTGTTTGCCTTAAGGTCTGCAAGTATGACATCACCAATATTGGTGTTATGGCAACCTTTTAATCAGTCTGATTGCCTTAAAAGCTTGGATTGTATTTTAAAATGTTATAAATAAGCTATCATATTCTAAAAGTAGACCCACACTTTGGATCTTACATTCATAGGTGAATACTATGCAGTCATTCAGCAGAAAGAATTACAAGCCTAACCAAAAACTCCATTCAAAAGTTCCCTCCAGCCTCAGGGAAGGCAAGCCAAGACAAGATAGACCAGGGGAGAATTTGAGGCTGCTCATTCAATTATTAAGACTTACCTTGAAGGTGCAATGGTGTTACTCTGGCATATACTGGAAGTTTATTTCAGAAATGAGGTATATGTTAGGCTATGAATCTGTCACTCAGACATGTATTTATTTTCTGATGAAGTTTTAGTTTCTTTAATGTGAAATTTGAGGTACCATTTGTTCTGCAAAGGGATAGGAGGTCAGAGAGGGTTGGATCTGCCATGGATTGAAAGGCTAAACACAGAATTTGTGGAGGAGTCTATAGGAGACTGAGTAAAGAAATAGGTATGCCAGTCTGTGTCCATTGTTAGATTACTGTTAAAGTAGTGTAAGTTGTATGAGATATAGCCTGCCAAGGGGCATCCAAACAACTTCCAAAAGAGTACCTTCCATGCGCTTGTATGACTATTAGAGCTTCAAAGTGAGATGGTATAAAAGCAGGGATAATAGCAACAAAAATAAGAACTTCACTGGCGTTGAAACAACCAGCTAGTCTCCCTTCCTGCTATGAAGTCTTAGGTTCAGCAGTCAACTAGTTTTCATCAATGTGGGCAGGTAAGTACCCTGTTGGGTTTTCATCCATATTTTTTTCTGAAAAAAGTGGATGTTCATTATTCCTACTACATCAGTGGCATTTTGCGTTATCTGTCAAGGTAGCCCAGTACTGACCAACTTTCAAAAGCTCAGAATCACCTCCCTCTCTCTCTTTCTGTGACAGCTGATTGGCTGAGCATATTCTGAGAGGAAAGTCTACAGCTGTCATATGAAGTGAGTGTTGAGTCTTTGTCGGCCATCCAAAGAAGAAAGTCCTCTGACTGCTCAGAGGATCCAGTGCTGATTTTTTCCTGTCTTGCTGTACAGATAAGCCTCATTTGGGGACACACTTCCTCTAATTTTATTTTTATATTTAATATTATCTTTCTATTTTTATGTTTATTTAAAAATATGAATATTTATTTTAATATTTTATTTCTGTCCGTGTTTACTGTAATTCCTGTGAGAATGTCTGCTTCTAACAGTGTTTATTTGGTTTCTGTCTCTAACATATACTCACTTTTACTGTTTCTGAGGAAATTTTCAGTATTTCTTTCAGAAGTGCAGTGTGCATGTATGTGTGCTGTTAGACACTATGGGCTGTCTCTGTAGTCAGAACCACAAATTAATTGTCCATCTCTTTACTGTTGTTTATTTGCTTTATTATCATCTTTCAACAGGAAAATATTGCAGCACATGGAAATTTTCACCATTTATACATTACTTACTATGGGTATGACTCTGCTGTTTGGTTTTAACATTGGATCACAATTTTACAGCAAATTATGTTATTTTAGGTGCTGTGAGGGTTTTACTCTCTCTCTTTGGCAAGAAAATATAGTTTAAATTGGTATTAAACATTATTTTTTGGCAGTTTAACATGGTTATGGTGTGTGGAGCTAATTTTAACCCTGGCTTGATGTATTCACTGCTTTGGTGTTTTGACTTTATGTATTGGAAATTCTTTAACATCTATCAGTTGTGTGGCAAAAGGAGATACTGCACAGCTATCTGGAATTTTGTAAATAATTATATGTCATTTGTGAATATCAACATGATCTATATCAGATGCTTCTGTTGCAACTGTATTAGAACTGTATGCCATGTGTATATCAAACTGGTCTGTATAGACGTGTGTTGAAAATTATTTTATAAAGTGCTTGTGCTTAAAATGTAACCACAGTGTGCCCTACTAGAAAATAATAAACATCTGCATGCACTATTGTAACTGTTTAAATGTATATCTTTTAATAGTGGAAGCTGGAATACAGTAAGTTAACTTTAGAAAAATAGCTGAAATTAAATTACTTTATGGCTAGGCCATAAAAATATGTTATCTTTCAGTTTCAGTGCAGCAACAGACACAATGTATATACTATGGAGCTTTCTCTATTGTCTTTAAAGTGAATTAATTACTAGTTTTGAAATGTGAAGGGATGCAGTTGTTTTATAACTTCCACCATCTGCCGAAGATCTGTGGTCCGTGTATGTTTATGGGTAGATGCTAAATGGTACCAACTGTCATCAATGGTTATTTGAGCCTGGGAACTAGGAGTTAGATGACATGCAATGGTGTCATTCTGCAAGTTATCCCAGCAGTGATATTTAAGATATTAATCTGAGAAATCTCTTAGAGAGACACAGCATTCTATATTCTGTCTTGGACCTGACAACAACTAAAGAAGACCCATTCACCACACATCTGCCTTGCTCAATAGTAAGTAAGTTACTAGGGAATAGTATAATTCGCTTAGATACAATCAGGAGTATAGTAAAACTTAGTTTAGATATTTTTTTTTATTTATTTGAGACTGTCCAGCAATGTTGTTTTAAATATTTCATGTGATTTTGAATGCTGATGTCACTGTAAATATATATTTAGTATTGTCTTGTTCTTTTATTAATTATTAAATATAGTTAAACCTTTCATTGTGGCTGATCTGCCTAGAGATAATTAACTTTTGAGAGTACTTGCATATTTATTTGGTGACACTAAGGGCCACTCCTTATGGCCTTGCTCTTGGACAAACTGCCATTTGTATTAATATTAATCTTACACAGTAAGACTGGGCACCCTTTGTTAAGGGCTTTAAAGTAGCTGATAAGGAATGGGCTGGTGGCAACGATAACTACTTTATAGTCTGGGCAAAAGGGAGCATAGATAGTAAATCTGTGCCAGCTTTTCTCAGGTGTGTGTGTGTGTGTGTGTGTGTGTGTGTGTGTGTGTGTGTGCGCGCACGTGTGTATAATTCAAACCTCAAAGAGTGTGTGTGTCAGCTACTTAGGCAGAGACACGAAGCAGTGGTTGGACAGAGAGGGTGCTGGAGGTCTTGGCTTGGCCACTCAGCTGAGATCTCAACTCTATAGCTATGCCAGTGGGGACTCTTATTGGGAATCTGGAGAAAGAGGGAGAAACTAGCCCCGGATGACTGTGGTCTCTTGTGTGCTCTTAAGGGAATTTGCACTTGATGAAGAGAGCTGCATTGGTAATACTGTGTGTGTACCTTGTCATCCTCTCAGTGTATGTCCCCCACTATTGCCAGTGGTGAGAATTGAGGCTCCTTGATTACTGGTCCAGTGGTGGGTTGTCACAAGTTTTAAAATAATTCTGAACACATTTCAAACTGTTCTTTTGTGATAATATCACAGTTTTGCAGAGTTTAGTAGTGTTGGGACATACTTATTACTAGACAATTTAAGTGCTTATTGTGATGCATAATTCAATACTTATCAGTTTATTATTCTGGCTGGTGTTTTCTCCCCTAACTTGATGGATCCTAACTTTTGTATCCCCCCTTCCCACACACACAAATCTGGTTACCCCTAAAAAGAAAAAGCAAAACAAAAATATGTCTCAGCCTACAGTTAGTGATTCTGTCAAGGTCAATGCTCAACTTGCAAACTACTTACATTTTACCCCATTTACACTGGTGCAGCTTTGCTGGCCACTATGGAAAAGGGATTAGGTACATCCTCTGGGGCTGTTCCAATACCTGGCTCTGGTATAGGAAAACCAAACCCTTTAGGTGCAGGAGTAGTCTTAGGTAGCAGGCCTCTTGCCAGACATAATATACCCTCCCCAGATATTTTACTCATTGGTAAAGTTCACAAGAAAAAGAAACATAAGCTTCATCATACAGCTGATGATCAGATTGCAGCTGTTTACAAGGCTGAAGTGGTTTCCTAAGCCATGGGGGTTTGCAGACAGCTAATTCTACTGGCTTTGTTTCCATCCATGCCATGGTTTGGATAGAGACCATTCTGTTGTTTCAGAGAAAGATGAGGAATCTGGCAAGGGCAATTATGATTTCCTAGTTGACATCAAATCCAGTCACTCTGATTCTTCAGAAAGTGAACCTAGGCTTAAGGCCAAGCAAGTGTTCACTTTTCATCAGTTGATTGCTATATTTAGTGATGTTTTTTGCTTGGGAACAGTCAAAAACTACCCCAGAGCTTGGCAGGGTGTATGACCGTACAGGGAATGAGATGCCCAATTCTGTGGTTATCCCCTGTCTCTTACCAGCCTTGGAAAATGTTTATAAAACTGCTTGCAGAACACCAGTATCAATTTCAGCGGTCACAAAAAAAGGCTCAAAAAATATAGGGTTACCTAGGATTTGACAGGTGTCTTTTCTGTTTTGATTGCTGACCCAACTATGGTCTCCTCAGCACCCTGCTCATATAAAAAGTCCATTGCTTCATCTAATCCAGTGCCCTTGATAGAGGAAAATGGTTATATCTTCAGGGCAAAAGGATGTCACTTCCTTGTAATCTAGCCTTTAGAATGTTAAACTTATTAAGGCTATATGTGGAAATTTAGTTTGCTGTGTGCATACAATTTGGATGAATTTGTTGCATCCTTAACTGCAGTTTAAAAGTCTTTTATCAATTAAAATGTTTCTAACTTGAATCAAGTTTCAAAACTTCTTTTGAGAGATGCACTTGAATATGCAAATATATCCAAGAGAAATGCTGGAAATGCTTCTTCTGTTGTATTACTAAGATGGTATGTTTGGTTACCTTATCAGAACTTCTTTGATGATTTAAATGCCGAAATTTTGATTCCACCTTTAAATTATAAATTGGTATTTAGGCCCTCTCTTACAGAGATTCTCAAACAGTGGGGTGATAGAGGCCAATCAAAGCATGGGTATCTAGGTTTCATGTACCCAAGTTCTCTTCAAATAAGGTGTCTTCCTTAAAGGGGCAGAACAAACTCTCAGCCAAACAGGGATCCTGAAGGAAATAGTGGTGGAATTCTTCCCAACCAAACAGTCAGGGTCCCTTTCCAAAAAAAGATCAACACCTGCAAAGGTATGACTATGCCTTATCACAGAGCAGCTCTACCCCACTGCCTTTCTTTCTCTTCCTCCTCCTTCCCCAGGCTGCCTCTCTCAACCCTGCAGCATGGCCAGAAATAGTCTCAGACAAATGGGTTCTGAGAATTCCCCCACACCCACCAGACCAAACAGAACTGTTTTCTTCAGTGCTTCATTACATGGAAGATGCAGGCATCATAGAACCAGTGCCTGTGATACACAAAGGCAAAGGATTTTACTGCACAATTGTTTTGGTACCAAAAAATAAGCACTCATGAAGACTCGTCCTAGATTTGTCCTTTCTAAATACCTTTATAAAAGTTGTGAAATTCAAAATGCTTACCTTACAGATTGTCTTAAAGTTCCTGCCAGATTACCATTTCATAGAGACTCTAGATCTCAAGGACAGTCATCATCATATTCATATTGCTCCTAATTTCAGGAAATATTTTGAGATGTGCTATGTCTGGCTTACATTATCAGTTTTCTGTATTACCCTTTGGGCTATCTACTGCGGCTCAAGTGTTTATGAAGTGTCTGACCCTATTGGTTGCCTATTGCAGAACCCTAGGCTTCCACATTTTTGTTATTTAGATGGCTTACTGATTTGTGCAGATTCCTATTCCAGATACTTGAAGTTCTTAGACAAAGTAACATTCCCCTCTCCCACCTGGTTTTAAAATTGAACATTCAAAAGTCCTTCTTCATATCATCTCAACAAATTGTTTTCTTGGGGTGTTGGATGGACACTGTAAAAAGGATAAAAATAAGGGCATTTTCTTGGATTTCTCTCTTCTAGACATGGCCTGAGTTAGAGACTTCCTAAAATGGCATAACTGATCCTCATTACACCACCAGCCAGAATACACAGAAGAAAAATTCAGAGGTACTTGAGGAATTGTTGGACTGAGCACCTTCATCCCTTGGATTTCCAGGTACCAGTACTGGGAATTGTGAAACAGGAACCATGGTGATGGAAGAATCAACTGTCCCTGAATATGTGACTCTTTCTTTCTTCAGAACCAGTCTACTCTAACCAGATGGACTTTTCAGATTTTGCATGGACAGCAGTGTCCATAGGAATTCATGTAGAAGGCCTATTGGGTCCTCAGGACTTAAAAGAGTTGGTGGCAGTGATTCATGCCTTAAAATTTCATCACCACTTATAGACTCTGTAGTGGTCACAGACAATGGGTTTATATTGAAACATCAAATGCTTAAAACAATGAACGATGTTTCATCGTCACATTTTCAGCGAAAGCTGAAAATGTCGACAACACGGAGCAGCGAGCTGTTCCAACCAACCCCCCCCCCAAAAAAAAACAATAAACACTTCCAAACACATACATACGTACCCTAACCCTAATTGTACCCCCCCAAAAAATAGTAAACAACTGAATACACATATGCACGTAACCCAACCATACATCTAACGGGAAAAAAAAGTAAACATTTTAAAACATATGCACTTACCTTGACCCGCACCCTAACCCTAAGGTCAGTAACTCTTGCACATTTATGTAAACAGTTCTAAACACATACACACTTACCTTAACCCTAATTCTACCCCCCAAAACAAAAGTAAACAGCTGAAAACACATACACACATAACTCAACCATACATCTAACACAAAAAAAAAACAGTAAACACTTTCATACTTATGCACTTACCTTAACCCGCACCCTAACACTAAGGTCAGTAACTGTTGCACATTCACGCTCGGGAGCTATACCGGACAAAGGACCACACTAAAATGCAGAACACGGCAAAGCAACGAAGCGGTCATATGACTTCTTTCCCAGGGAAAGAATTCACTGAACAGCCGCTTCGCTGTTTTGCCTGTTCACTCTTTATCTGACACCGAAAACGCATTCAACAAAATGCATTTTCGTTGTTCTAATAGGAACTCCAGACAACACTACTGTGATGTGGTACCTGAACAAGTAAGGGGGTACGAGGTCATACCTTGTTTGCTGCTTGGCATTGATGGCTCAGGAGCTGACCCTACATCATTCTCTGACTTTTCAAGCCTTCTACATTCCATCAGAGCAAAACATAGTAACAGACAGGCTAAGCAGATCCTGGACAGATCCTCAGGAGTGGAAGCTCCATAGAAAGGTCTTCTAAGACTTGATCCAGATGTGGGGAACCCCTTAAGTAGATCTGTTCACTTGAAAAAATTATGACATAGATATCCTTGCAGCCCTGCTTGGAAGATAGATGCTCTCTAATTCCCGTGGTCAGGAGTGTTCCTGTATGCATTTCCACCCTGTCCAATGATTCCCAAGGTACTTCTAAAGATTCAGAAAGAATTACCAAAGAACACTGTTGTAACTTCCTTTTGGCACAGGCAGAGTTGGTTCACCTTTTTAATGGAACTGGCCAAGGGCAATTAACATAAGCTTCTTCACATACTGAATCTTCTCACTCAACATCATGGGCAAATGGTAAACCCTGACGTAGAACAACTGCAACTGCAGCTGACAGTCTGGATGACTATTTTGATACATTTTTGGTACTTGTTCCAAGAGATGATGTGTAGCAGGTGTTTAAGGAGGCAAGAAAACCTGCAACTAGAATGATAAACTATTACATTTATAAGTGGAAGAGATTTTCTAGTTGGTGCCTAGCCAATAAGATAGGTTTCGAAAAGGGTTTTGACCCCTCTGATTTTGAACTATTGCTGTGAGCTACTTGTTTTGTCATATGTTTGTATCAAAGTGCATCTTGTGGCCATCTCATCTTGTCTGCCCATGGGTCTCCCTCTCTTGTCTGTTTTTGTAATCAAATAGATTATGAAAGTAGTGTTGTGCGTGAAACTACCGTGAAAGAAAATTCCTCCTTCTGGGTTCTTGAACTTTGTTCTTGAAAATTTGTCCTTATCTCCTTTTGAACCTGCCTCTTAGGCTGTTGTAGAGTTCATTACTTGGAAGACAGTTTTATTTATTGCTCTGACATCTGATCTCCAGGCTCTCATGGTGGGCCAGCCCTATTTGATTTTTCACAAGGACAGAGTTGTGTTATGCACTAATCCATCACTCATGCCTAAACTGAATTTACCTTCAGTCAAGCCATCAATCCCCCTGTGTTCCACTTTGATCCAAAAAAACAAGGGAGAAAAGATTCTACATACCATTGATACG
Source organism: Protopterus annectens (assembly GCF_019279795.1). Classification (NCBI taxonomy): domain Eukaryota; kingdom Metazoa; phylum Chordata; order Ceratodontiformes; family Protopteridae; genus Protopterus; species Protopterus annectens. The sequence continues at coordinate 1,564,078,324 of NC_056741.1, forward strand.
CACAGGCAGCTCAGGTACTACCTTGGCAAAACAAAGCCCTTTAGTAATGCTGAACAGCTGTTTGTCTCTTATATGGGGGCTAAGAAAGGTCAACCTGTATCTAAGCAAACTACTAAATAATGGTTGTCCTCCACTATTGTTTTCAGTTACTCCCACCATGGCATATCTCTTCCAGGCAAGGTTAAGGCTGACTTCACTAGGGACTTATGTTCTTTGATGTCATATTGGAAAGGGATGGATGCTTAAAGCATTCTAGAGGTATCAGCCTGGTCCTCTGTTCATACCTTCATAAAGTACTACAAACTGGATTTCTGTTCAAGGTCCAGACCAGGCTTTGTTGGGACCATTATTCAGGGGCTCCTGGATGCTTTTCTGTCCACCTCCCTAGTATGATACACTTTTGGAGTCTACCCAAAATGTCTCTGAGACAGTGAGAATGATGGAAATCAGTATAGTTGCATAAGTCCTACTTACCTGTAACAAGTAACAATAGATGTTCAAATTACTCACTGCCTCAGTGTCAACACCCACTCACCCTGTCCCAGACTGTGCATAGATGAGGTGGATTTCAGCCTCTCTGATTCAGTTGTTGTTAGTTTTTTTAGTATGGTATTGTGATTGACTGCAAATTTACTCATGCTAGATTATTCTGACTTCAGGTACTTTCCTCTCCCTCTTTGTGAAAATGAAAAAGCCTGAACACTCACTTCCTGTGATAGCTGAAGGCTTCCCTCTCAGGATATGCTCAGCCAATCAGCTGTCACTGGAAGACAGAAGAAGAGGGGTCTAAGCTTTTGAAAGCTGGCCAGTACTGGGTTAGCTTGGCAGATCACCCAAAATGCCACTGAGGCAGTGTGAAATATGAACATCTACTTTTACAGGTAAGTAGGACTTTCACAACTGTACTTTATTTTTATCTCTGAATTTATGTCTTAAGAGAAGGGTTGTGTTGTTGCCAGATTCCCTATAAAGATCACAACAAATCTTGTCTTTTTTTTTTTTTTGCTTAGGAAAGGAGCACAACATCCATTCCTTTTAAATCATTGTGTAGATCTTTTTCTCCTAAAATACGTAGAAGCATCTGTAGCTTCTTTTCGTTACATCTAGAATTGCAGAAGTTGAAGGTTCTTTTCCATAGAGTAATTGAGCAAGGTTCCCCTTCTTCAGATGATCCCTTTCCAGTCTCCAAGAAAATAAAATTATCAAGGGAGGCTTTGGTTTCTGTTCTGACTTCATCTTTGCTTAGCGTTTGACTGGTGACCCCATTGTGGCTATTTTGGTGCCCTTGAATCATCTGTCAGCTTTTGTCAGCTCCTCTGGCATTGCTGTTTATGAAGCTGCTAAGATCAGAGAAACAAGCACATCCTGCAAGGCTGCTCTTACATTTGTTTCGGTCTGGGAGAACCACTTCTGGGTATGGAGGAGGGAGTGGATGTCATTCCTTACAGGCTTGTACATCGAACATTGAAACAGCAAAAAAAATATATATATATGGCATTATTAAATGCTCTCAAACCACAAAACCATCTTTGGAGTCCAGGCCATCTGTTATTCATCACCGACAACACCAAACACCACAGTCATGTGGTATTTAAACAAACAGGGAGAAACAAGATCTTACACCATGTGCAGATTAGTTGTGATAGTCTGGGAAATGGCAACTCAGTGGTCTATCCCTACAGCTATGCTTTCTGTCAGAGCAGAATTTTTTTGCAGACAAGCTGCTCAGAACAGAACAGACCACCACAGTTGGAAGGTATGTATTGGTGTCTTCCAAGAAATCATCCAGTTGTGGGAAACTACTCAAGTAAATCTGTTTGCCTCCATTTACTGGAGGCAGTTAAAGAAGTTATGTTCCAGGACTCCTTGTAAAAAGGCGTTGATGACAGATGCCTTTTTATGCCCCTGACTGGGAATATTTCTTTATGCCTTTCCACCTTCTCATCTGATAACTAGATTTCTTTCAAAGTTCCAAAAGTTGTGTTGCTCTTTTGAGTGTTTGGGCACCTTTTCTTTACAGATATACAACAAATATTAAAGGGGAGCAAAAAAAAAAAAAAAAAAAAAAAAAACTGCTACTAGAAAATCTTGTATGGCTAAGTAGAAAGGATTTTCTGGTTGGTACCGTAGAAGGAACCAAGATCCTTTTAAGGCTCAGACACCTTTGTTTCTTCACTATTTGTGTTTTATTTTCCCATCGCCTTTCTATTAAGATTAATCTTTCATCCATTTCTGTTTTCTACCTGTAGAACCGCCTTTCTTCTTTATGTGAAGTGAATCAATTCCTGAAAGGGGTATTACATATTTATCTGCCAAGAAAACAGGTGGGATCTTAATTTTGTACAGGAGAAACTTATACTTTTCCTTTTAAACCACCTCATGGGGCTTATTTAAAGCGTGTATCATTGAAAACAGTGTTACTCATTGCTCTGACTTCTCCAACAAGAGTATCTAAGTTACAGGTTCTTATGGTGACCTGTCCCTGTCTTAGCATTCATAAGGATAGGGTATCTGTGAGAACCAACCCTTCTTTTTCATGTTAAACGTGGTGTCAGAGTTCACTTTGAATCACACTATTTATTTTCCTGTTTTCTTTCGTGAACCAAAAAATAAGGGAGAGAAAATTCTGTATACTCTGGATGTTGACAGACAACTCAAGACACTATGCTGACAGAACAGAGGGCTTCAGAAATTCTAATCAATCACTCATTTCTTATGAGGAAAGAAAAAACAGATGATGTCAAAACTGACTATTTCTGGATGCTGTCCCATGCCATTCAGTACAGACAAAGTCAAAGCCCATTCTACCAGGGCTTTAACTACTTATGCTGCTTTTTGGAAAGGGGTGGACTTCAGAAATAATCTGGAGGCAGCAACTTGGTCTTCTCTTCACATTCTTACCAAATGCTGCAAAACTAACTCTATCTCTATGGACAGGGCAGGATTTGCTACAACCATTCTACAAGGGCTGCTAGACTGTAATCTTTTTCCTCCTTTTTTGTTTCTAAGCTTTGGTATTTATCCCATATAGATTTGGCTATAGCAACATGTAGCACAGTTGTGTAAGTAAATTTACCATAACAATAGATGTTTGAATTTATTACTGTTGCAGTACAAACACCCTCCCTCCCTCCCTCTTGTTGTTTTCTATGAAGGAGGGGGGTCCCTGTCTTTTTTTTTTCTTTCCAGGTCTTTAGCCTCCCGAGTTTCTAAGGCAAGAAAGCTGTAATTTTTGGCCCTGTATGTCTGATTTTATACTGGCTCGTTCTCAAGCTTTAATGGTCATATGGGCAAATGGAAGCTGCCCTAAAGCTTTTGAAGCTGGATAGCTGTCCAACCCTTGGCAGGATATGTCTCATATAGCTTAAGCTACTGCAATAGTGATGTATTCAAACATCTACTGTTGGGGTAAGTTTCCTTGCACAACTGTGCTGCCCTGATAAACAAGATTTTTGAGGTCACTGATCTTTTTAGTTATGAATCTTTGAGGTCTTTCAAGTTGAGTAATATGTTTATAGGATCATAGGAAGTTACTAGGCTACTGGCTCTGAGGACCTTATAAGTCTAGCCAAGAGTTTAACCCATGCATAGACAAATCAGCACCCAATGCTCCTGTCCAGCAGGGACATGGGTGGAATCCCAGAGGTGTATTATCTATTTCTCATCCAGTTATCCAGATTGCGCTTAAAAAGGGGTAAAGAAGGTACTCTGCTTGACGTGGAACAGGAGTCTATTCCATAGATGAGGGAGTCTCTGGGACACAAATCTGTCCTCCCAGCAAGTCATATTGATGTCACAGACCAGGTTGAGGCAGGGTTTGCGGGTTACTCGAGCTTGACGTGTGGATATGCAGCAGACCCATCAAGGTGGGGTCCAAGATTGCCTTGTATGCCAGACAGAGGTCACCTCTGAGGAGTCTGTATGAAACAGAGTAGAGGCATAGGGCTTTTAGCCTATCTGCGTATGGTAAATTTTTGAGGCCCTGGATTCTCCTGGTGAGGAACGTCTGTGGTATCTTCAGCTGCTGCATGTGCTTTGCGAGGTACATGCAGAATGGGGAGTTGTTCTCAATAATGGGCCTTATAAGGGAAGAATACAGGATGTTATGACCTCCTTGTCCCTAGATGAGATACCCTTACTTATGAGTTGGGCCATGTAGAAAGCTTTCCATACAGTGGAAGCAACATGGTGGTCAAAAGTCAGGCTGCTGTCAATCTGGGTGCCCAAATCCCTCACGACTGACTGCGTGCTTAGAATTTTATTTATGTGATAATTTGTGGAAACATCTCTCTCCCCAAAGGGGGTGATGATGCATTTTTTGTATTCAGCTTGAGGCCATGTTTCCAACACCAGTCAGTTGTTTGGGTGAGACCCTCTTGGAGGATGTCCACGTCACTAGGGGAATTGATGACAGCTCCAACTTGCAGTCATCTGCAAACTTGGTCAGCCATAGCCCACTGGTTTTTGGTCTGTACCTCAGAAAAGTAGATCCCAAATAACAGAGGCCCCAAGACTGAACCCTGAGGTATGCCATTCGATACGGGTCTACTGCTTGAGGAGGCTTCCCCTATTTTGACTATGTGGGTTCTATCAGTGAGCCAGTTGGCTACCCATCTGATAACATATGGATTGATGCCTAGGTGAGAGAGTTTATCTATTATGCCTGAGTGGGGAATAGTGTTGAAGGCTTTGGCCAGGTCAAGGTAGGCAGTGTGCACTGTCTTCCCTTCATCCATGGCTTTGGTGACTGTCTCAAAAAGGTCAACCAAATTTAACAGACATGCCCTCCCCTTGATGAAGCCAAACTGTGTGGGATTGAGTGTTTGGAGGTTGCCAATGTCCTTGTTAATGAGATCCATGATAATCCATTCCATGGTCTTGCAGATCAGGCTAGTTAGGCTTAGGGGTCTATAATTTTCCGGGTCTGTGGACTTTCCCCCTTTGTTTAAAGGGATGACAGTGACTGCCCTCCACTCAACTGGGACAAAACTGGTACTCAGCCTTTGGTTGAATAGGGTGCCTAATGGTGCTGCAAGTTCCTGCCTGACTTCATGTAGGATGCAGCCTGGGATGTTATCAGGTCCCATGGAGGCTGTATTTTTTGCCTTTGAGAGAGCAGTGATGACCTGATCCGTAGATATAAGGGGAAGGGGCAGATACTGGGAATGTCCTGATTTACTGATGGGGGGGCCGGAGGGGTGAAAGTTTCGCTGCATCTGTCAACCAAGTTTGCTATATCTACTGCACTTGTATATGTGGTGTCCTTGACCATCAGTTCTGAACAGATCTGGGTGCTCCCTTTGATATTACGGACATATGTAAAGAAGGCCTTATGATTGTCTCTAGTAGATGTGGCCAATTTGGACTCAAAGTTTGCTTTGGAGGATTTCACTAGTGCTCTTATTTGCTTGTTTAGGCTAAGGAAAGATTGCTTCCAATCGGGCACCTGCTCCTTCTTGGTCCTGGTCAGCAATTTTTTTCTTTTGTTATAGAGTTTATTTATTGCAGATATCCACCAGACAGGTTTACGCTTCCTTGCGGAGGATGATTTATTCCTGTCAGGTATTCCTGATTCCATGCATCTATATAAATGTTCATATAGTAATGTAATTTGGTATAGTTTTGGATACTGGTGGCAATTCCTAGAGAGGGGGAGGGGGCTGTGAAGCTGTTTATACCATCCCTCAGGAGGCTGTAATCAGTTTTCAAGAAGTTTTTTTGATTGACCCAAGCTAGAGGGAGGTCAGGGGAGATGGTGACCTCAGATGTGACCGCTTTGTGGTCACATCTTACAAGGGAGGATGATACTGCAGGGATGCTGCAGTGGTTACTCATGTTGGTTAATATCAAGTCCCACCTCTTGTGGGGGTATCGACTAGCTGTTCCAAACCATTTGCATTGAAAAAATCGAGGAATCTGTGGGAGTTTGTGTTCTGGCAAGAGTAGTTCTTCCAGTCTATATTTGGGTAGTTAAAGTTACCCAGGATCAGAATAAAGGGTTGAGTCTTGATAGATTTGAAGAGGTCTAAATAGGCAGTTTAGGCATCTTGGGTCAGATTTGGGGGCCAGTAGCTAGCTGTGATTTGTATAGGGGTCTTGTCAATAGTTAACTGCACCTGTCGTGTCTCCTGTGCATCGTACTGTTTGACAATACATGTTAAAAATATGAGTGAAGGGGAATTAAGACTTCTTTGGATTTAGTGGAGATGTCTTTGGAAATTAGATGAACCACATAAAAGGCTTTCTGAACTTCTGCAGAGACAGTCAAATGATAAGGAATTATCAATAAGTGGGCCCAGATGTCTTGAAGCAGTGAATGACTGGAGGGATGTGTCAGCTGTACGGTTATGTGAAAATTGTTTATATCATAGAATCATAGAAAATACAAGGCAACTGTTTGCCAGTATACACCATTAGACTTTACCTCACTTTTACAAGCTTGATAGGCCAGTTACACCTAGGATAAATTTGTGAATACCCATCCAGTTGTCTAACTCCTTTTTAAAGCAAGATAGTGTGCCATATTGCGTGATCTAGAGTGGCAGTTTGTTTCAAAGAAGGGGTATTTATAGCATGATGAATCTTTCTACTGTCATTTGTTTATTTGACGATGCAGGTTTAGATCTCTGGTCTTAGAGTTCACTGGACTATTTAATTTGTGGAGGTATGAGAGGTTTCAGACTGGCAGATTCCCAATGACATGAACAAAAAAAAAAGGATAGATTGCCTCTAAGGAGTCTGAATTACAATAAATACAAGCACAGGGCCTCCAGTCTCTCTTGATAGCACTGTTATTTTAGGCCCATAATCTTTTTTGTGAGGAACCTGTGGGGTCTCTCCAACTGTCTAAAACCCTAGTACAATACATCCGTAATGGAGTGTTGTATTATATGATGAGCCTGATCAGTGCAGAATATAGAGGATTAACAACTTTTTTTTTATCTAGAGGATATACCCTTTGTGATCCGCTGTATCACATAGAAGGATTTCCTAACCACTGTTAGAACACGATGATCAAAGAAGGAGGTATTATCTGCTCATGTTTCAAAGTCTCTCACGGTATCTTTGTTTTGGAGTGGGGTGTTGTTTATACTATAAACTGGATTTAGGATTGTTTTCCAAATGCCACAGTATTGTGCATTTTGGCATTTAGTTTTAGCCCATTTTCTATGGCATCAGCTATTAACATGTGTAAGTTCAAGTTGTAGCTTCTACCTCTCAGGATGGTATTTCAGGATGACACCCAGTTTACAATAATTTGCAGTCTTGATTAACAAGTGTAGATCAGTGTGCATGTCTCTTTAAGCAACCTCTTGTGGGCATGTACTAATTACTGAGCACATGCAGGGACAGAGTGCCATTTTGTGTTAAGCTGTTGTAGTGTAAGCATGTCTATGTGTAAGCTTTGTTAATCAGTTTGTTTATAGTTATTGAAGCTGCTATCCATCCTGATGTGTTTTCATGTAATAAAGCTTCTTAAGTGAACTGCGCCACATACATGTCATCTTTGGAGTAAGAGATGAGCAGCATGGTATCACAACTGGGATTCCTAAGGACATGATGTTAAAAATGGCATATTTAATGGCCAGAAAGAACTCCAGTTTCTCTACTTGGACTTCAAGCGATATATACAAGAGTAGACCGTCTTTGCTGTATGTATAATCTGTAAAAAACAGGTCAGAAACAGATTTCTAATGTTAATCTTGCTCTTGCTCGAGCTATTTCTTATTCGCAAAATATGAAACGAAGCATACAGACTGCATTTTTGTTAAGCATGTACTTGCTCGTATTAACTGAGGCTATCCAAGTTATCAGAAGTGTATGAAGTGTTTGCATGTTTGTGCAGTGTTACAGTAAAGTTATGTCGCAAATACAGCCATTTCAGAGCATATTTCACAAAGTAAAGCATTTCAGAGAGTTTATTGTGTATTTGAGTGTTATTACAAGTACTGGCCATGTGTGCACGTTCGTATAATTACAAGTGGACCTGGATTGCATTGTGCTTTACTATAATATGTTGGCATGGCAGATGGATTTTGAAAACCACCACCACTAGTGTTTGACAATAATATGTCTGAGAACTGGAGAGTGATTGAGCAAGAGTATGACATTTTCATACAGGCTGCATTTTCTGATAAAGATGACCATACAGAGGCATTTATTCTACTTAAGTTAGCTGGGTCAGAAGCCATAGAAAGGGAACGTTCATTTATGTATGCACCTGCTGTATATGTTGGAGATGGGGAAAACCATAATATTGTTGTACAGGCTGAGTCAAGGGGGGACCCTGAGTGCTTAAAACATAAATTTAGAGAAATGTGCAACACTCAGACAAATGTTACAATGGAAAGGCACTTATTTTACAGAAGGGATCAAAAGCCTGGGAAACCTTTGCAGCATATATAACTGACTTGAGAAATAAAGCTAAAACATGCAGATTTGGAGATTTAAGAGATGAGTTAATAAAGGACAGACTGGTGTGTGTGGTATTAAAGATGATGCTGTGAAAAAGATTTTGCTTCTTAACAGTGATTTAACTTTGAATAAGGCCATTGACATTTGTCAGATATGTGAGCTCACAGAAAAGCACACAAATATGTCTACAAATGAGAATAGCCTTAGAGGTTACTGCAGCAAAGCTCGTGTTGATAGTATGCAGCATGTTATTAAAAGAAACAGGCCCAGGCACATGGCAGCAACTGTAGTCTCTGCCACACCCACTGGTAAACCTCAGAGCTTTCTAACAAGTTCCAAAGTTTGCACAGCCTCAGTGAAGCGTGAGTCAGAAAACTCAAAGCGTGGGCCCCAACCTAATTTTATTGCTAACTGTTGTAACTGTGGTAATAGTCATACTTCTCAACTATCCAAATTTTTGCAGAATGTCTAGATTTTTGCCTCATATTTTTGGTCTATTTCTCATAATATTTTTGTTTTCTAGCAAATCATGGGCAAATCATTGAGGATTCAAGTCACAATATAATGAGAGGCACTTGAGTTTAAGGCTTCATACCTTCAGAAAATTCATGCTAATTCAAACCAATTATTCTATCAACTTTCTAAGTTTGTAAGAGCAATATTTAAAATCTGCCCCTATTTTTGGGCCTTTGTCCCCGTATTATTTATGGTTTTGTCCAGATTTCTTGCTTTAAACAGTGAGGCTTATGGTAACAGTCATGAATCTAAAAGAGAGAAATGTTCAGTTTTTGGTCAACAATGCCACAAATGTAATAAATGGAATAATTTCAAAAGATTTTGTCAATCAAAAGCCACACATTATTTCACTAAAAGGGAACATTTTAAGAAAATAATTGATCAATTAGACAGCAGTAATGTGGCATCTCCTACTTTTTATGTTCATGTGTTGTCAGTGCATAGTGAGACGGTCAATGCAGTTGATTTATGGGCCAAAAATTAAGTCTTTTGTACTGTTCAGATGAATGGCAAACCATGCTCTAGGTGTATTGGACACTCTAAATTGGCCCTAGTACGTGCGTGTGTGCCTTCTGTGGAAGGTTGGGCACCGAGCTGGCAACTCAACACCGTAAAACTCCACTGCCAATCATGAGCGGACAGGTGACCCGCTGTGGTGACCTCTAACCGGGAAAAGCCGAAAGAATAAGAATAAGATGATGAATGGCAAACCTATAGAGCTCAAAGTTGATACTGGCTCAAAGTGCAATGTTATGTCTGCAGAAACGTTTGCTAGAGTAAGTGCTAATAAAAGGCTTGATTTGACAAAGTGTGTGAAGCTTGTTGCATATGGTGATGAAGAGTTTCAAACCGAAGGCTCAGTAATGCTTTCATGTTACTCTGCCGGTAGAAGTTACAACTTATTTTACATGGGCAGTAGGCATGTTCAGTCATTATTAGGCCTCAGAGACACTTTGAAAATGGGACTGCTTTCATTTAACAAGAAAGGTAAATTTCTTTACCTTGATGATACATTATCCAGATCGCCCAGAAACACCACAGAACAGCATGACAATGAGCAATCATGGAAGTGAGAAATTCTTCTTCCACACATCTTGATGAGTTGAGAGATCACACAGCTGCAGATACAGTTTTACAGAAGCTCAATCACTTTCTCAATGAAGGATGGCCATCAAAGCAGTCTAGTTTACCTCCAGAAGTGCAACCAGACAACGATATTGTCATCAAAGGTCCTAAAATGATTGTTCCACAGCCTCATACCTCTCAACCTTTCAGAGCAAGAAATCTGGACAAAGCCATAAATAAAAGTGGAACAAAGGCCCAAAAATAGGGACATTTTTTAAATATTGTTCTTACAAACTTAGAAAGTTGATAGAATTACAGATTTTGCATTAGCATGAATTTTCTGAAGATTATGAAGTCTGAAACTCAAATATCTGTCATTATTTCCTAACTTCAGTCTTTAATTATTTGCCATTAATTTGCCAGAAAACCACAATTTTATGAAAAATGGACCAAAAATATAAGGCAAAAAATCTGGACAGTCTGCAAAAATCTGTACTGTTGAGAGGTATGCACAGTCTTTACAACCAGAGTACATCACTATCTTACATTAAGGTCACCCAGGAGCAGACTCTACCAAAAAAAGGGTAAGAGGACTAGTACTTTGGCCTTCTATGATATAAGATATTGAGACAGTACTTTTATCTTGTTCAGTGTGTAATAGTACAAAGCCACATCAACAGAAAGAACCACTGCAGCTGAACCAAATGTGTGGATTTCCGTGTACGACCCTGCACAAAGTTATTTCTGACAATGGCACACAGTTTACAAGCCAACAGTTCAAAAGATTTGCAGAGGAGTGGAACTTTACTCATGTCACAAGTAGCCCGGGGTATCCTCAGTCAAATGGTTTGACAGAACACGCAGTCCAAAGTGCAAAGCAGTTACTAGAGAAGTCAAAATGAGACAATAGTGACATTTTCCTGAATCTCTTGAATCTTAGAAATATTCCTTGTGATAAACATCTTGGTTCACCTGCTCAGAGACTTCTGTTGAGACAAACTAGAATCACATTACCAATCAGTAGTCAATTGTTGATTCCATGTGTCAAGAATAACAGGTCAGTGAAAGCCAATCTGTTGAAGAAGCATTTAACCCAGAAGTCCTACTACGATAAGACCAGCAAATCGCTCAATCCATTATGAGAGGGAGAAGTGGTAAAGATGTTGTTAGAAAAATATGTATTAACATATGTGTGCAATGCTTATTTTAATAAGGGAAGATTAACACGTTTTTATTCTATATGCAGCATTAGTTTTATTTGAAACTGAAAATATGCTTTTCTGAAATTGTGCTTTCTGACACTGCAAGATGCACTCTGACCTAGTTTGCTAGCACAGCAAAATGCTTGTTTATGCCTTGGAAATGTACTGGAAAGCAGGGGATTTTCTGCTAGTTCAGGAAATTAAAAGGAGAATAATAATAATTTCTGTAGATCCATTCATTATAGACAATAAGCTCTGTTCATGTTGATGAAAAAGTGCACAAGCTGCAAGACAGTTAGATATTATGAACAATAAACTGCTTCAGAAATCTGTACTTGCATTGTGCTTAAATTAGCCATAGTACCTAGACTTGTAACATCACATAGCAAGAAAGTTATAATTGACCGGTGGTCGTCAAGGCCATCCTGTTTACTGAAAAATCTCTTTTAAACTTTGAAGAGTCAGCTAGAAATGTGAGAAATATCTGTAAAGTAACAAAATTGTGAACTGGTGATCTGCTACGTCAGTCGTAGTGGGCAATGTCTTGAAAGAAAGGTATAATAACTGTGACACTTCCTGATTTAGTCAGACAAACTCTGTAACTGCATTTTTTGTCTCCTTGCGCAAGAATAAAGATACCTGAACTGAACCTTATGCTTTTGGTCTTTTTAAAGTATTTTTCTCTAACAACAAAAGTTATGATTGGATTGGATTCTTGAAGAACATCTGCCCAGAGCTGACATCGTACATTCTGGAATCACAAGGATCAGAATTCAGGTAGAATCTGAAGCATTTAATACCAGTATCTGAGCCTGTACCACAGCACATAGCCTTTGAGAGAGACTCTTTATCTCAAGAGTGAGTTGTCCGGTGTTCCATTTCTTGAGGAAGTTCCAGAAGCAATTTCCATTCCTGCGATGAATCCCGAGGCAAGCTGTTCACTGAAAGCTGTCCCTGTTATTACGTCCAGTCCTGATGGTTATGTCACAAGATCTGGTTGAGTGTCGAGACTGTGTTCCAGATATACAGCGACTTGGACATGACAATATAAATCATTTGAGCATTGTGTTTATTTTCTAAATGTGTATATTGATGCATGCCTAGCTGCTTTCTTTTCTTTAAGAGGGAGGATGTAGATCAGTGTGCCTGTCTCTTTAAGAAACCTCCTGTGGGCATGTACTAATGTATTGATTACTGAGCACGTGCAGGGACAGAGTGCCATTTTGTGTTAAGCTGTTGTAGTGTAAGCATGTCTGTGTGTAAGCTCTGTCTGTTAATCATTTTGTTTATAGTTATTGAAGCTGCTATCCATCCTGTTGTGTTTTCATGTAATAAAGCTTTTTAAACAAACTACCCAGCCTGCTTGTCATCCTTGAAGTAAGGGAAGAGTGACAACCAGTAATCCCTATTTTTGTTTTCGGGATCTGAGAAGTATCTGCTTAATAGTAGAGGTTATAGTGCAGATCCCTGTGGCACTCCACTGGTTACCTTCATGCTATCTAAGGATGCACTTGCCACCATCAGTGTGTGGGTTCTGTCCCTCAGTCAGTTATTCACTTACCTACAAAGGGATACATTTGGAGCATTCAGCTTGTTGATTGTGCTAGCATATGATACAGTATCAAATACTTTGGCAAGATGAAGATGTGCTGCATGGCATTCGTTAGATAGGATCTATCCTTAAAGTCAAACCTCTGGAGACGATTCATAACACTTTTAATATTGTAATTTATCAGGTCAGTTACGACCTGGTGTTCGTCTTTATATCACTGTTATAAGTAGCCTAAGCTGTATGGGTTATATTCTGCCCAAAGTAAAATAAGTCAGTTTCCAATGCTTAAGGTACTTTCCATGCACCTTAAATGCAGAACAGGTTGAGGAGAGCAGTATAAAGCCAAAAGTCAGAGTGCAAATCCTTCAGAATTTTCTTGATGTCAGAATTCACTGTTGTCTTTTCTGCAGGCTTCAAATGATTAAAAGTCGGCTAGCACTTCTCCAAGGCTGGACAGATAAGTACCCTGTTGAGGAATGCCTTCCAGTTTACCAATTTGTATGAAGAAAAGTTTTACTTTTCTGTCAGAAATTCTTACTAAGGGCTAGGGTTGGTGTTTTTAGTCACTGTCACTAAAAGAATTTTACTTTAAAAGTTACATTTTTAGTCAGGGTTCCCTGGGAAGAATTACCTTAGAAAAATTTAATTTTTGTGAGGGAAAGTTTTACTTTTCTGTTAGAAGTTTGACTTAGGGGCTAAGACTAGAGATTTTGAAATTTTCATTACAAAATTTACCTCGACACTTACCTTTTTCAGTCAGGTTGTATCACCAGCTGTCTAAGGCTTCAATACCCTTTCAGACAGACAAGAACGCTTGTCCATCGTTGAATAAAGATATGCTTAAACCTTTAACCGGACTGATCTTTCCTCTGGAAAGAAAACGTTACTTATTTTTTATTTTTGCTAAGTTTTGCTTAATTAGTTGCTGCCAGGATCTGACATTCAGAACAGCTATTCTTATTCCTAACCTTTTACTCTCTTTTTGGTAGAGACATGGACCATAGTTTGGGCTATTTAGTCCTTCCTTCCCTGATCACCTGCACAAGGGCAGCTAGCCTAATAACTAACTATGAACCTGTTAACCTAAGAACTACAGTCCTGTCAGCAAAAGGAAAACAGTATAGCAGTAATAGAATTCAGTTCTGCACTGGCATTCAGGAATGCCGATACGGAAATTACCAATCAGCATCTGCAGATCACAACCCTAACTTACTGGCCAATCAGCATCTGTAGATCACAACCCTAACACCTTGTGTCTGGCCTGGCTGCCAGACAATATTTGTGGGCCAATTCTTTAATAAGCACTTGCACTCGGTGTAGTTGGTTAATAAGTAAAACTTATATCAGCAATACAAACTTAATTCACCAATGCCTTAGACAGATCTCCTTCACTTCAAGTGGCATTAACAAGCAAGGAAGTTGTCACATTTTCAGATTCATAAGGTGAGATATTTCATACAAAAAAATTTGCAGGATATTTCAGACTCATAACTAATACAGGGGACTTGTTCTCAGTGTATTATCAAGAATAATATTTTGCTGTAGCATTTTTATTTCATGTTTTTCATGTTACACTAAGGTATTTCATCACAATATTGTACTGTCATTCACTTTATATTGGGACATTAGAAATTATTTCTCCTTCTGAAGTATCAGATCTTTTCCACTTTTTTATGTTTTTTACAGGTGTAATGATGTATATTGGGTCTGCCATGAAAAAATAGGGAGAGAGAGAGAAACCCAAATCAACGGTCATTTCGCTTGTCTGCCTTCCCACCTAGAAGAACCCCTGATTGCTAACCCTGTTGGCTTTATAATTGTTGGCTGTAGTATCCAGAAGTGACTGGACATTTTTTCTGAAGTCTTCTTTTACAAAAGCTATGTGGTTTTGCTATTCTTCATTTCACATTGTCCCTTGACACTGAGATTCAGGGTCATTTTGATATAAAACAAATGACTGTTCAATATCCCTATTGATTTCATCCATGTCCCTATAGTGGTCATTAATACCCCCCCCCCCCCATTGAGATTATTCTGTGTGATGTTGAACTGAGTTTATTAGTGCAGTCTTACGGACTCTGTGTTGTGCATTGCAGCTCCGTTATAACCTTATGAACTTCAGTAACTGAGCTTGCAAGCCTGACAATATGCTTGATCTTGCCTTTTCATAGTCAGAAAAATGAGCTAGCAAGTATGCTGAGCATCTGGCTAACCTTGCTTTTCATCCTGCCCAGAACACTGTACTGATTCTGCATGCATCTCCAGATTTCTGTCTGAAGCAGTCAGTCAGATAACTTCTTTTTCATTTTTTTTAAATTTTTTTTGTACTACTTCAGATGACCCAAGAAGTAGAGGTCAATCACAGTGCTGCTACTTCAAAATGTTTTGTCACAGTTTTGTGACTTAACCTGTTACACCATAGTGTGTGGTGTACAAAGTGACAGTCTGCATCTTTAGTAAATCTGAGAATGGCTTCACATTAAAAGCAAGCAAAAAAAAAAACCTTCATAAAATTTCATTTCCCCATCTCAACGACACTGCAATTAAATGGTGATGTTTAACCCCAGTGACATCAACTGAGTAAAAAAACGTTAGACGCATACATAGTCTTTAATGGAAGCATACCTCTCAACTGTTCAGATTTTTGCCTCTTGGTTTTTAGTCTGTTCATCATAAAATTTGTGGTTTTCTGGAAAATCATTGAGGATTGAAATCCCTAAATAATACTAAATAAAGACAGACATTTGAGTTCCGGACTTCATATCCTTAAGAAAGTATATAATCATGCAAAATCTGTCATTCTAGCAACTTTCTAAGTTTATAGGCTCAGTATTTAAAATTTGTCCCTATTTTTGAGCCTTTGTCCCGCAATTAGTTCTGGCTTTGTCCAGATTTCTTGTGCTGAGAGGTTGAGAGACATGACTAGAGACAAGTTAAGGCTGTCAGCTGCCACCTTACATTGCATCATGTAGGGGAAACAGGAAATTTATTTGGAGCATAGTTTTAATAAAAGGTTTATGAAGCAATTTGTTAAAAAAATAGCCCAAATAAATAAGAATTCATTTTTGGGAAATGCATCGTGGCTTTTAACTCACCAGATACCTCAATGCAGTAGTAAATCTCTGCAAAACACTTTAAACAGATTTAGCACCAGTTCGATATAAAAATAACCTGACTCACAGACATTCTGTAGTGGTCAGACAACTGCATATCAGTTCTGATGATTAGAACAATGCCCAGTTACTGTAGAACGTTCTTCTCTATTTTTATATTGTTAGAGTTCATTGCCTTTTTATATTAGTGTACATTAATCTCATTTGTTGGTTATCCTTGTGACAATAGGGGGTACTTTCAGCTATGCCAGGAGTAATAAGACAGTGGATTTGAATATATGCCAGCACAGTAAGCTGGAAGTTTGTAAATAATTCTATGTCTTTTGTATATCAAACTGATTTGTACAGATGCTTGCGCTAAAATGTATTTGTGAGGTTTGCTGGTGTTAAAATTTATCAACAGTATGTCCTGCTGGAAGGAAAAGAGAGTTACATGCATTATTGTAACTGTTTAAATGTATATATTGTAACAGTATATACTGGAATTGAAGAGGTTAATCTTAATCCACCTGACTTTGTAAAATATTCTTGAAATTAAATTAGTATATGAATTAGGTCATAAAGATGTTATCCCACAGTTTTGAATGGAGCCAGAGATCCAATGTCTGCGCTAGAGAATAGTTAGTAGGTTTTGTAGGAAGAGCGAAATGGTTTTATGACTCCCAGTAGCTGCACCATATCTGAGCAAAGCTCTGTCTGTGTGTTTTGTAGCACATAGGTGCTAAACCCTGGTAGCTTCTAATGATGGGAGATAGTGTAGGAAACAGAGTCGGATATCCAGATGTATGTGATGTCATTCTGTACAGAAACAATATTTTAACATCAGAAGAGACTGAAGTCTCAGCAGTATGCTGTATTCTGTCTTGAATCTGACAGCAAGAATCACTCACCCACATTATCTTGCTTTGCTCTATTCGGTA
The DNA here is from genome assembly GCF_019279795.1 of Protopterus annectens. NCBI lineage: Eukaryota > Metazoa > Chordata > Ceratodontiformes > Protopteridae > Protopterus > Protopterus annectens. The sequence continues at coordinate 1,564,095,107 of NC_056741.1, forward strand.
AATAGGAACAATAATTCTTTTAGTCAGGCAGGAATAGATAGTTGACTAGCTAAACACTGTTTTTCTAAAATGGTGTGAAACGTTCTATTGGTGTTATTTTTAATATTTCCCATGGCTGAGACTCTGGTGTTTGCCGTAAATAGATATTTTTATTATTTATTATTAAATATATTTAAACTTTTCATTGTGGCTGGTCCTTTTTAGAAAATATTTAAGCTTTGAGAATATTTGCATATATTTATTTGGTGATAAATCTGCCCACTCCAGAAAGCCTTGCTGTTTGGTCAACTTTACCATTTGTATTAATATTAATTTCAATCAGTATAATTGGATATCCTTTTAAGAGCCTTATAGTAACTGACTGGTGGTAGTGAATCTACCTTATAGTCTGAGCAAAGTTGGTAGAGCACGCAATCTGTGACAACCTTTCCCAGGTGTGTGTGTGTGTGTGTGTGTGTGTGTGTGTGTGTGTGTCTGTGTCTGTGTCTGTGTCTGTGTGTGCGTGTGTGTGTGTGTGTGTGTGTGTGAAAATTAAATCTCAAAGAGTGTGTGTGTCAACTACTTGGGCAGGGACACGAAGCAGTAGTTTCACAGAGAGGGTGCTGGAGGACTTGGCTTGGCCACTCAGCTGAGGACCTAACCCTACAACTGTGTCAGTGGGGAGTCTTACTGGGGAATTGGGGAGAGAGAGAGAGAAAGTGTGTTCCCTGTGTGCTCTTAAGGGAAACTGTGCTTAATGCACAGAAGTATGCATCTGAAAATTCTGAGTGTATCCATTTGTATTCCAAGTGACATCCCTCTTCAGTATCAGTGGTGAGGATTTAGGCTTTACTGGCCCAGAGTGGGGGGACGTCACATATTGGTGAGCAGTGGTGTGGCTATTGAACTTTTGTAGCCTGGAAGCAGCTGTCACTAAAGGTGTGCATTCTCTCAAGCAGCCACAAGGTGAACATTCAGAAGTTCATATCACAATAGTTTTATTCATTTATTTTTTGTTAGTTTAGTTTAGTCAGGAAGAGCAGGCAAAATGTCAGCAAAGGATTATGGCAAGCTGACAAAGAACCAGTTGGCCAAGGTGGATGAAGCCAAAGGACTGGTGTATGCCAACCTGACTAAAGACGAAATAATTTCAGCCTTAGTCACAGCTACAACACAGACCAGTAACCAGAAGGATAGCCAGTCTGGTGATGAGAATTTTCATCCCTCAGAAACAGGACAGTTCACCTTTTCCTCAGAAGACTTAAAAGTCCGTGTGGAGTTAAAATAAACTTGAACTGGAGACCAAACTCATGGAATTATAATCAGCAGAGAGACTGTGATGTTTGGAAGCCAAAGAAGACGAGAGACTGACGTGTTTGAAGGCTGGGGAAATTGAGAAGTAGCGTCAACATGAGAGTGAGATGCTGTCTCATCACCAGGGTTATGGAGATAATGGGGAAGGCAATAACCGAACCCCAGAAACAATAAAGGTCAGTAAATTTCTTCCACAATTTACAGAGGGTGATAATTTTGGTAGTTTTATTCATATATTTGAAAAACTATATAAACAGTATAATGTTGACCCCTTACTCCATGGTAAAGCTGTAACCGCTATTTCTTATTGTTGATATTAATTGTATAAACTATGAAAAAGTCAAGAAATGCTTACTTGAATGCTTTAAGTTAACACCTGAAGCTTACAGAAGAAAGTTTTGTGAGCATTGATGCAAAGCAGGTGAAAGTGTGTGTGATTATATTGCTAAGTTAAACACTTATTTTCATAAGTGAGTGGGTGTCAGGTCACCGCTTGTGAGGAACAAGCCCTTAGCACTTTGCCTGAGGACATGAGAATCTGATTGGCGGACTGGCACTGCAGATGTGCTGGGAAAGAAAGGGAATCTCTACATAGCAAGCAGGGTATCACTTCACAAGAATGGGATACCCAGTGCTGCATTGGATATAAGGGAACCCATGGTGGGCAGCCTAAATCACCCAAACAGAGTCCACCAGTAACAGGGGAAGCCACTAGTTCAGGTACACAGCCAGGATAAATGTTTTATGCTGCGCCACTGGCGAGTCTTAGTGGGGACCTGGAGGGAGACAGATAGAGACACACAGACCCTGGGCTAAGTGTGTGCCATGTGTGCTCTTAAGGGAAATTGTGTTTGATGCAGAGAGGTCTGCATCTGGAAATACTAAGTGTAGCCATTTGTATTCCAGTGTCCGTTGTGTGGATTCAGGCTCCTTGATTACCGGTCTAGAGTGGGGATGTCACAATCCTCTTCAGCAATTATGGTGTTAATAAGTCACCTTCCTTCTTCACTTTCATAGTTCACACTGCCCTCTTTTCTGCATGTCATAATATCTTTTGTGTGGGAGGATTGAGCGCATGCATGTAGATGTATACAGTGTATCAGTATCTTCCTTTTAATATTTATTATGCCTGTACCATATATATGGTGCAGCAATGGGATAGGCACATAATCTGGTCATGTTACCAACCATTTTTTCCTCCTTCAAACAAACCCATCATTAGCTACCTAGATTCTGACACATATTTATTTAATAGGATGCCTTGAAGTACGCAGCACTGTCCCACCGCTGTACTAAATAAATCACAGCTTTTTTATGTTGTAGAAAATTATATCCTTTTATCAATACAAAAATAACCAGGATGATCTATTTTATATTAAAAATGTATTTTTACCACATTTAGTTAATTTTCTAACTCATTTATGCTGTTCTAAATGAAGTAGGATGAAGACAGGCAAGAGATGTGGGTTACTAAATGTGCTCTGTTGCAACACACACCATTTTTTAGTTCTCATTTGGAAATGAAGCTATGTTTATTTTGTGTTTTGGTGGTCAAAAAAACTAAGAACTCAGTAGTTCTTCTGTTGTAGAAATTCAAGAAAAGCAGGATGCTGTTGTTAGCCAGTTGATGACATTGTATCCCTTAATCATTATCTTTCCAGAGAGTTTAAAGAACAAGTATAGTACTTAGCAGTGTATTTTCACTTTGTATGTCAGTTGTGCAGTTTAGCTTTTCTGCCTGACAGATGTAAAAGAGATCTTCAGTTCTATAAAACAGTGAGCAGATCACTGTAGTTTTCTATATTACTGTCTGTGTTTTATACAAATTTGTAGGCCTGTACAGCACAACCAAATAACAGAATAAGGACTACTTTGGACATGCATGGCAAAAATGATAAATCTGCTCCAAAAAAAAAAAAAAAACAGTATCAATGCCATTTAAGTTCAAAGTGCGACTCTCAAACAAACTTGATTTTTGTCTTTATCTATATTCTTTAACAAGACATAATTTATTTTACTATTTTCACTTGCAGTGTACCTGTCTAAGCTTGTGCTGTCTTGCTGTTACAATCAAAGTCTTAACAGGTAGGAATGATTTGTTGCATTAAAGGAATGTTGTTGAAAAGCAGCATTCCAAGAGACACAGCGTATAGTAAACGTACATTTGTGCTGGCATTTACATTCCACACTTCTTTCCTCCCACATAATTGGCCTAACTGTGAGAATGCTATGTACTGTGTTCTAAGCTGGCAAAAAGCAGTCTCATAGCACTAGCTGTATCTTAAAGGCATGAAAGGCCATGAACCTAAACTGGACTTACAACTACAAGTGAATGAAAGATGTAATTGACCTTTGCCTTAACCTTTTTGTCTTTCAGGTGTAAATACTCCTACACCTTCTGGCAGTAACTACACAGGAATTGGAGGAGAATGCCTGCCTGGTGAATACTGTACAGAGGGTAGTTCTAGGCCACTTGATTGTACAGAAGGTACATATAATCCTGAACACAGACAGAAAGAGTGCAGAATATGCCCAAGTGGATATTTCTGTCTAAAACGCACTGCAACAGTCGTTAACAATACTTGCCCTCTTGGTAAGGAGAGTATCTATTAAACACCTTTTATAAAAGCTAAATCAGTAACATTGAACATGTTTATTATTTTTTATGTGTAACTATCTGCAAAATATAACAATTTAGTCTCTGGCCATTTAATCATCAAACTCATTAAGACTGTTGTTTGAATTATTTGGTGGGATTTCTTACACATTGGATAAAGCTCAATAAGCATTTTTGATCAACAGGTCCATATCAGTAGATAACACTATGTGACTATTCAGTCCTGTGTTATATTATAGATAATTAAACATGTTAGTGTTATCTGAATATTGCAACTGCAAATATATCACATCTTGTCTACATGATGTGGATTATACTTGAGCATTTGGGTTGTATTCTACCCAGCATACAATAACCGGTCTTCACAAAGCTGTGGATCCCCACCACACCTGTGCTCTGGCTGTGGATGCAAGAGCCCTGGGAGAGAAATCAGTAGCCAAAGTGCATACAACTTCAGTACTTTCTTGCCACCCTCAAGAGTGCACCTCTTGCATCACAGGATCAACGGTCGTCCTTTCTCCTTCTTTCTGGCAGATAAGTCTCCAATGGGTAAACCATTCTACAGTTTCTTTTTAGGAATGTTTGCCTTCTTTTTGACAGGATCGGTCTCTGTCTCTTTAAGAAGACTGGCAATATAAATTGTTTCTGCTTTTGTGGAAGCAGTCAATATTTGGCTATTTAGTATAGCAGTAGCTAGTAATGTAATGTTTTAATAGCTTATATATCCTGCCTTTCCTACTTTGATTTGAATAAGGAATGGAAAAGGTTTTTGTGACTGTGTTATATAGTGCATGTGTACACTTCTTGACAACCTACCTCCTTTTCTTTCCTGCGGTTACACTTTGCTGTTTTTTTTTTTTTTGGGGGGGGTTACTATAGTGTACTGCTTTTCAATTTGTAGTGTGTTTGGGATTGTTTAGAGGGGTAACTGTATAAGCACTTCTATTCACTATTTATTCCCTTAGGACTGACTCTTCCAGCATCTCTTAGCAGACTTCTGTCTCTCTCTTCCTTAGCAAGGACATGGCACAAATACAGGTCCAGCTGCTGCTCCTTTTAGTGTACCTAAAAGAAAAAAAAATTACCAAGATGCCCTTGTCTTCACCACAAGCCCCCTCTTTGCCTCAGCTGTTAGTGGGTGACTCTGCATGGGCCTTGATTAGTTTCTCAGATCACTTACTGGTTTCCTTGGGACTTTTTGGTGTTCCTACCTCTGCTGTGGAACTGAGGATAGCCACATCCTGTTCATCTGGTCCAGTGTCCTTCCCTGGCATGAGAGAACCATGTTAGCTCCTCAGAGTAGTTCCTATTACCTTTTTAACCGTATTGTTTCCTCTTTTATTGTGCCCTACTTTTAAACTCCATTTTTATTTTATTCCACTTACGAGGTATAACTTCTGAAGGCATTTTTTTGTCTTCCATAATAACTGTCCAATAATTTCTGCTATACATTTCTTTAATTCCTCTGTTTTAAACAGTTAGTTGGGAAAGCACTAGTGAGTGAATTTACTTCATTACCCTGCATTTGTATCAGTGTATAATTTGAAATAGTTACTAGATGTGTGTTGACGCTTTCATTTAAATGTACATGTTCCTGTGAAATATAATTTCTTTCTAGTCTAGTCCACTTATTATAACTTGGGGAATAATATGTAAATTCTGTCCAAGTTCCTACTATTGAATTCACATTTTCCATGGCAAATATTTTCATAAATTTCTTCTGAAATCGACCCTGTTTTGTTCTGTTTTTCTCCTAGGTCTGCTTGATGCATCCTTACTATTGCAAATTAAGTTTCATTCCAGAACCTACAAGTAATATTCCGTACTGAAAGCTGATAATTTCTCCAAAAATTTTCACAATAGTAGTTTTTGGAGGAATATAAATACATGCCAGCATACTCCTTCTCTCTCTTGCCCATACTGACATACATCTACTATTACTGTCTTTTTTTTCTCTTTTATTAGTATTGGAGCCCCTCTTAACAATTAGTGTAATAACGCCCCTATTCCCTTGTCCCTAATATTCTACTAAGTATCCAGCCTGAAATCCTTTCTTTGTCAAATTCACATGCTCATTTTTTTCCAGATGTGTCTACTGCAGCATTGCCATTTGCACTCTGCATTTCTTAATATAATTCAATATTTTCCTTTTTGTCTATACCTGTAAGGCCATTTATGTTCCAATGTAATATGGATAGTGTAGACAATATTATAAAAAGGGCTTACTATCAAAATGTCACTGGTAAAAAAAAAAAAAAAAAAAAAAATCCCGTTCTTAACACTTACCAAAAAAAAGCAAAAGTAAAAATATATATCAGGTCACAATGTCGAATCTGCTGAGTGAATTCAGCAGATTCAACATTATCTCTGAGCAAATCATGTAATGTCCATATAGGAGCTCAGGTAAATGAAACTCCTACATCTCACATCACATTTATGCAGGGGGGCAAGCACCCCTGCACCCCAATGCCCCCCACTGATTATATATTCTAACTCCAAGATTGCACTACAGTGATGAAAGGGATGAATGTCTGAAACTGCACTGTACCATGATCTCTGTGGAGTACTTCAAGTTCATAACTGCAAATGCACCGTGCATTCACTGATATGAACTTTCGAACATGGAGGTGTTCAACAACACGGAAAATTGGACATCGGTCTTTCGATTTTCTGTCTGCAGAGCATCTCCGTTCGTCATTTTGATAGTAAACCAATAAAAAGCTATTATTTCTACCTGTTAATGACTTTTTAAATGTGTATTTCCAACTTTTACATTACATGCACACACTAATGTCTGACAGGCCGATCTTTTATACAGTTGTTTCTTCTCATTTGCATTTGAATCTATGTCATTTTTTTCAAGATTTTTTTGTTTTAATGAAAACACTCAAACAAAAACCTAACTATATTTTTTCAGAGCACCCCAATCCTGTTAACTTATAACAAATTCACAGAACTATGCACATCTTTAAAAAATGAAGTTTAACCCTAAATATACGAGCAATTTTCCCCAAATTGATAGCTGCGCCCAGAGACATTACCTAACTTGAAATTAAGGATGTTAAGTTGTCAATCTCGCCTTCATTCTTGCTGGATGGGTTCGGGGCCGATCCTCGGCTCCAGCTCTGCACTTGCTTTAGCTTGAGAACTCCTTTTACCAGCTCGAGGCAACCCTATATCCCATGATGCAAGGCGGAACTACCTCAGATCTCGTTTGCCGCTTAGCGAAAGAGGTCTCCTTTGTCAGCTGAGGTAAGTTGTTTTTTGTCAAAAACAAGCTTAGTTAGGGATTTATTTCCCCTTTTTCCCCCTTTCATAGTGTGTAGTGTGTCTACAACCCACCCTATTCCCTTATAGTAAAAAAGTTTTAAATTCTGCTATATTTCTAAAACAGTTAAGTTAGGCCTAGACCCCATTGGTTAATCCCTTCCTGTGTGTCTGTGTATTGGGGATTAATTGTGTATTTGTTGGGGGGTGTGTGTGACTTTCTTCCTTAGAACTATGTCAAAGGAAGGCAAGGTCTCAGGCTTCAAGAAGTGTGACTCGTGCTGTCAGAAAATGTCTCTGACAGACGGTCACACTTCTTGTGTTTACTGCCTGGGGCCTTTGCACCTGCAGGACTCCTGTGCTTTGTGTCACTCTTTTAGCCAGAGAGTCCTGCAGGAACGGAGGAATAAGTTGATCCTCCGTGGCTTACTTAAGCCAGAAGGTTCTCCCTCTAAAACAGGGTCTGGTAAACCTTCTAAGCCACCGAAGGTTCAGGCTACAGTATCCAAGCCTCCTCCGGTGGCTCCGGCTCAGTCGGAGCCGAGATCGGCTCCGGCTGGAACCGATCTATCTGCTTCCAAAGTAGTGGGTTCGGCACCGATTGGTTCCGACACCCGGTCTACTGTGGCCTTGTCGGCTCCGGCTGGAGCCGACACCTTATCAAGCATCGGAGCCGAGAAACCTTCGGCTCCATCTGGAATTCAGGGGACTTCGGCTTCGATGACTTCGTCCCGAAAGAGATCTCGGTCCCCCGTTGCAGAGTATCCACTGCCCGGGTCTCCTCTTTTGTCGGAGCGGAGCCATCGGAGCCGATCTTCGAGATCTTCCAGGCTGTCTGACCACGACTTAGGGAGGGTGGTAAGCAGGCTGTTGAAGTCGCAGGCACTGGCCCAAATGCTCCATAGCCCGTCTCAGCAGACTTCGGCTATTGTTTCACCCTTGAACTTCCTCCTCCGACTCCACACCAGAGTTCGGAGCCGGAGCTTCTCGGGACAGCGACTGTTTTGGCGCGGAGCCGATACATCCTTCGGCTCCGTCGCCTCGGCTCCGATCTCCTCCTTGAGGCCTTCCTTGGAGGGATCCGGTCGCCGGGTTTCCTTGTCGGCTCCGAGGGGCTAGTGGCATCGGACCCTTGTCCGACCCGCTCTCCCTCTCGGGCTTCGCTTTGGTAAGCTCGGCACCGACATCGGCCTCGAGCCTTCCCTCTCAGTGGAGCCGGGAATTCCTGTATCCTCGGATCGGGATATTCCGGTCTCCCGGGGAGGGAGCCTTTGAGGTGATGAGGAGTGTCCTGGCTACTGAGCCAGGTCAATGGTCCATCCCTCTAGCTCCTCCCTCTTCGGTGCCTGTAGACACCTCTTGCCAGCCTCTTGCTCTCAGGCCCAGGGATCCATCGCCCCAGGTTTCCCCATTGGGAATTTCCTCCTCTTCGAAGTTTCTCCTGATCCGCAGGTGAACCCCTCGGAAGAGGACGTGTAAGAGGAAACACACAGACTCCCGAGTCTACTACATCTGATACCGACTTAGATGAGTCGGAGGGTTCCCACGATCCCCTCTGAGGATGTCTCCTTTTCAGACATCCTTGAGCTCCTCAAACAGAGGGGGATTGGCCATCCATTGATCCCTCCGAGGATGAGTCGGTATACCTGGAGGCTTTTGGATCCCGACCCTCCACCTCCTGGGTGTCTCCGCCTTTCGACCCACTTATGCAGGTAGTGGCTCGGAAGGTGTGGGCGGCTCCAGATTCTGTGGAACCTGTCCCCAGGAGACCATCCAAGTTTATTACGGCCCCTACGGACAAACAGTTTCTTTCCAAGGGCGTCTCTGTGGATGCTATGGTGGTGGCGGCAGCCACTAAGAAGGAACTGGCGGATCCTTCAGTACCTGTCCATCCTCCTAACAAGGATTCTAGGACCATGGACAGGTATGGAAAGCGGATGTTTTCTTCAGCGACCTTTGCTATGCGTTCGCTGAACTACCTTTGTCACTTCACCAGGCTTCAAAGAGATATTCTCAAGGAACTGGGTGAAGTGGTCCAGGATCCTTCTGCTGCTGGGGCTCAAGAAAAGATTGCCTCACAGCTAGCAATCCTGAATTCCTTATCCAACTCCTCCATGCGGCTCATATCCTATGCGGCCGATGGAGCGAGCAGGGCCGCAGGCACAGTAGTTGCTCTTAGACGCCAAGCCTGGATGCGGCTTTGTAATTTTATGGACCCCTTTAAGGCGTCCTTCACCAATACCCCCTTTGATGGTTCGGCTTTGTTCGGACCTCAGGTGAAGGATACCTTGACCAGGTGTGAGCAGGACGGTAAAACTCTTTCTGCCATTGGAGTCCATTTTCCACCCTTCTAGACCATATCCCAAGGGTCAGAAGGGAGGGAAGATGTGGTTCCAAAGCCCACGGAGCTACACCGACACACGTGGTCAGTTTACCCCAGAGGCAGAGGGGTAACAATAATAGACGCCCTAGAGGCAGGGGGGGTCCTCAGAACCAGGGCAACAGGGAGTCTCTTCCTGAGAAGCCCTTTCAGCATCCCTGAGGTGTTGCCCGACTGTCCACCCTTGAAGGCAGTCGGGGGAAGGATTTTGCTGTACCCAGTAGCCTGGCATTCCCTCTCACAAGATATGTGGGTACAGTCGATCATATCCGAGGGTTACAAAATCCCCTTCGAAAGGTATCCCGTACCTCAACAATCCCTTCCAGACATCTCACCCGGTCAAAGGGATTTGGCAGAACAGGAGGTTTCAAAGCTCCTAGGAAAAAGAGCCGTCCAGACTGTGCCGGCAGACCAGGTAGGATCCGGCGTCTACTCGAGATTCTTTTTGGTCCCCAAAAGGACGGGAGATTGGAGACCAGTATTAGACCTGAGCAGTCTAAACAGATTTGTCAAGAAGGCAAGATTCTGGATGGTCACGCTTCAGTCCATTCTGCCCTTTCTGGGCAAGGACAACTGGATGTGCTCTATAGACCTTCAGGACGCGTACTATCACATAAAGATTCACAGGCACTCCAGAAGGTTTCTCCGCTTTCGGCTAGGGACCAGTCATTACCAATTCAGAGCCCTGCCCTTTGACCTCACTTCAGCCCCCAGAGTGTTTACCAAATGCATGGCAGTGGTCACAGCTCATCTGAGACGTCAAGGATTCCAGGTGTTTCCTTATTTGGACGACTGGCTCCTCTCCGCCACCACCAGGTGTCAGCTTCTTCAGACCAGAGACTACACTCTGCAGCTTTGCAGGAGTTTGGGAATTTCAGTAAATTTGAAAAATCTTCTCTGCGGCCTTGCCAATCTATCACCTTTATAGGCGCAGAATTAAACACCGTCAAAATGTTAGCCAGACTAACAGATCAAAGAATTCTGGACATCCAAAAATTGCTCGGATTCTATTGCAGAGCAGCAAGGTCAAAGCCAGATTTATACTGAAGGTTCTAGGTCTTATGGCTGCGGCCATTGTTCTTCTACCACTGGCTCGCTTCCACATGCGTCTTCTGCAGTGGATGCTATTCACTCAGTGGTCGTACCACAGTCTCCCGATGAGGCACGAAATCTTAGTCACACAGTCGTGCAGAACTCATCTGAATTGGTGGATATCTTCCCCTCTTCTTCATCAGGGCCGACCCTTTGTTCCCCCTCCTCCAGTTGCCACAGTCACTACGGATGCCTCTCTGATCGGGTGGGGGGGGCATTATCAGGGCAGGATGGTCCACGGACGTGGCAACCCATAGAATACCATCTGCACATAAATGTCCTGGAGATGAGAGCGGTGCTTTTAACGTTGCAGGCCCTCAACGACTTTCTTCCCACGGGGACTATTGCAGTACAAACGGACAACATGTCCGTGGTCTGGTACATCAACAAGCAGGGCGGGACCAGGTCCTATCCGTTGTGTCGAGAAGCTCTCAGACTTTGGCAATGGGCAATCTCCTCTCATCGGTTTCTGATAGCAACGCACATCCCCGGCAGGTCCAACCTCTTGGCGGACAGGCTGAGCAGATCCATTCTGATGCCTCACGAGTGGTCTCTCAATCAGTCTGTAGTGGATCAGATTTTTCTGAAGTGGGGCACTCCTTGTTGCGATCTTTTTGCTACTCCTCAAAACAACAAGTGCCCCGATTTTTTCACCCTCTTTCCCCTTCCAGGCCAACCCCTGAGAGACTCTCTAACCCAGGATTGGCCCCGGGGATTTCTGTACGCTTTTCCTCCTTTTCCCTTGATTCCACAAGTCATTCAGAAAGCCACCGTTTTGAGGGCCAAGTTGATTCTCATTGCCCCTTATTGGCCTCGACAAATTTGGTTTCCGTCTCTGCATCGTCACCTCCTGGTGCAGCCCTGGGATCTGGACCCAGTTCCGGATCTCTTGATCCACCAGTCGGGTCAGCAGCACCGGGCCATTCATTCTCTCAACCTCACTGCTTGGTTGCTCCACTTCCTTCCCTAGCCAGGCTACCGATGATCTCTGACTCAGTCAGAGACATCTTAGTGTCTTCTTTAAAGTCGTCCACTAGGACTGTTTATGCTAGCAAGTGGCGGCTTTTTCTATTTGGGCAAATTCCAGGAATATTGATCCCTTTACTGCTCCTGTACATTCTGTTTTAGATTTCCTGGCTGAAGTTTTTCATTCAGGATCCTCTTCATCTACAGTTAAAGTTCAACTGGCTGCTATTTCCAAGTATCATGTTGGCTTGCATGATAATAACATTATGTCTCATAGATTATGCAAGGCCTTTCTGAGAGGAGTTTTTCTCCTAAAGCCACCTATAAAGCATCCTCCTCCGCAATGGGATCTAAATTTAATGTTGGCATCCTTGATGCTACCTCCCTTCGAACCATCTGCTTCATGTTCTTTGAAGTTATTGACCTGGAAAACTATATTCTTACTGGCTGTCACTTCAGCAAGAAGGGTTTCCGAGATTCAAGCTCTCTGCATTCGTTCCCCTTACTTGGTTTTTCATAAGGACAGGGTATCCTTAAGAACGAACCCGTCCTTTCTCCCCAAAGTTGTGTCTCAAACCAATATTAACCAATCTATAGATCTACCAGTCTTTTTCCCAAACTATTCCGACAGAGCTGAACAGAAGCTTCATTTTTGGATGTCCATCGTCAGCTCAGGTACTATTTGCATAGAACTAAACAATTCAGGAAATCGGACCAATTATTTGTCTCCTATGCAGAAAACAGGATAGGTCTTCCAGTTTCTAAAGTGACCTTATCCAGATGGTTGACTTCCACCATTTCCTATGTGTACTCTCTCAGAGGCAAGCAGCTATCTTCTAAACCAAAAGCACACTCAACCAGGAGTCTATCCACTTCTGCAGCCTTTCAGGATAGACTACCCATTGATACCATTTGTGCAGCAGCTACTTGGGCCACGCCTCATACCTTTGTCTCTCATTACAAGTTAGACTTGGCCTCCAGAGACAGGGCCAGTTTTGGTTCCACAGTTCTCAAGAGTCTGTTCCATTGAGCCACCCGGGATACAGGTGCTAGGACGCTGTCCCATCCAGCAAGAATGAAGGCGAGATTGACAACTTAACATTTAGAAGTTATGTACCTACCATAACGTTCCATGTTAGTTGTCTTCTCTCGCCTTCTTTCTTGCGTCCCTCCCTCCTTCCCCCTGGCCTGGACAGATCTTGAAGAGTTCCTATCAGGTTGTTTTCCTCCTGAGCCTTCATATGAGGACTCTTATTATGAACTTGTTTTCCTAATTATGTTAGGTTAGTCCTTAGCAGGGTAGGTTAGCTACCAAACGAGATCTGAGGTAGTTCCGCCTTGCATCATGGGATATAGGGTTGTCTCGAGCTGGTAAAAGGAGTTCTCAAGCTAAAGCAAGTGCCGAGTCGGAGCCGAGGATCGGCTCCGAACCCATCCAGCAAGAAAGAAGGCGAGAGAAGACAACTAACATGGAACGTTATGGTAGGTACATAACTTCTAATTATCGATGCTTAAGCACATGCTACAGCCTGTGTTCCCACATACATTGATTTTCACATATTCATCTATTCTTTTCTTATTTCGCTTCCCCTCCCAGTTATGAAAAACAGCTTGTATGCTTAAGAAAAAGGTGCACTGGCTATCTTTAAATAAAACTAAAACTGCATTAAAACATTAAGGCTGCTAGGGAATTTATTACCTCATATTCACTTTCCATAATTTCAGACTTTATTTTTCACTGAACTGCTTACCATTGTACCTTTAAAGTTTGCATTTCCCTCAGCAAAGAAGGCTCAGAGCTCTGAAGATTGAATGCACATCCAGACAGCTCCTCTCCATGTAACACTATTCAGCAATAAATCTTTATAAATTTCACTTAGAGCAAAATGTACAACTGCCTTCGGCTGCAGACTTCTTGACTCGCACTGAATATTTGCTAATGAGAAATGGAAAAAAAGCTAATTTCTTTGCAGACAGAAGAAACTTAACATTGTTCATGGTTTTTTATCTTATCTGACAAGCCTTCTTGCTTGCAAAAACACTAGTTTATAGCTTAAATCAAGGGCATTAATGTAGACATCCACTCTTGTAAAAATTAGAGAAAATATCTTAATTTTACAAATACTATAATAGAATTAGTGCACTTTTACACTCCAACTACACCAGATCAAGCAAAGCATATTAACATTAAACTTGCTTTTGTCCAGCCTTTCTCCTCTTGTTATACTGTGAAGCCTATATTTTCTATAACTAAAAAAGTATTTGGTTCATTTAATATCTCTAACACACAACCGTCACTGAAAAGACTACCCTCCATTAAAATACCTCTGCCTACACACTACATAAAACTGGTTTACTATATATAACATGCAGTTTATTATAATGAAATGTTTTATACAAACTCTAATAACAAAAATTGTTTTGCTTACAGTTATTTTTTTCCTTTCAGTGTAATTGACATTAATGCCATAAAGAGGGGTATATGCTTTGCAGTCCACCCACAAGTTTAACAAACTCAAAAAAACTCCAGTCATTCTCAGCCACTTTCTTTGTAGAGCCATATTTCACAAATGTGATCATTGTTTTATAATCTGCCATTTATTAACTAATTTCAGTGTTGCTCGTCTTTTTCCTGTTTATTTGCATCTCCTAACACTAGATGCTGGTTCAGGTCCAAGGTACTTGTGATTCTTCTAGTCAATTCCTGTAAGTTTTCTGTCTCTCAAGCATTGGAAAAACATTGGAAAAAGTTTTGCTGGCAATGAATTTTATTGTCACTGTTTACTGGCTCACATTTTGTAGTTTCTTCTTCCTCCTTAGCCTGATCTGCATGCACAAATGCCTTGATCCTCCAGGAAAAAATATTCTGAAGACAGTTGGATGTAGCACCTTGAAACTCACACCTGCCTCTCAACATTCCCTGATTGCTGGGATAAATGTGCTACTCTACTGTCTCAAGCTTTTAATATTTTTTCCTTCAGCCACAGTTTTGTCAGGATCAACTTTTTCTGATGGTATGATTGCACCTTTACTAATACAGGTCATAGGCAGGTTTGGATCATGTACTCGATGTGTCCTTTCAGTTAATAAATCCAGGTGTGGAATACCACTCCAGTTGCCTATTTGTGCTTTCATAAAATTAATACAGTCTGTTTTTTTCAGCTTCTCTGGTACAGCAGAAAATGTCAGGTTTTCTTTGTATGTTCTGTCTTCTAGCTCTACCATTTTTAGAAGCAACTCTTGTTGGGTAGTCTTATACTCATTAATTAAGATTTTTCTTCATTTCAGACTGTTTTTTTTTTTTGCAGTTTTATCATTTCATCTGAATTGATAGTTAAAGTGTCTTCTATTTTTTCCAGCCTTATGTTATTTGAGTTGATATACCCCTTCAGTGTTTCATTTATTTTGATCACCTCTGAGTACATTTGGTTTATTTTTCCTCTAAATTAGAGAAAGCCATGTCTTGTACCAAATAGGCCCGGCAAGCCAGCACATAAAAATCTACTGCCAATCATTAGCAGACCGGAGTTCCGCTGTGGCAACCCCTAACCAGGAAAAAACTAAAGACACAACAACATGTCTTGTACCAAAGCTGAAGCTTGAACAGTTTTTGTTGAACAGTTATAGGATTCTTCCCAGCCAGTGTATTTTCTTCACATTTTCTGGTTAACTTTCTTTCATGTTCTCTAAATTTCTTCTTGGCTGGCATCTAGGCAGTGTACTTACTAGCCAGCAATTGAATTTTACTCAATATCACTGACTCTTATTTTGCAGTTTCTTTTTTCAGACAGGGAGACCTGAGATTACACTATTTATTAGTGTGCAGCCATCCTGGAAGTCCATTATAAGCATTGTTTTGTTAATGTTTCCTCAAGTTTTCATTTTAGTACTATGTTTTGAACTGTCATAAGTGGAGTAGAACGATTGTGCTCTTGTAACCTGATCTGCATGCACAAATGCCTTGATCCTCCAGGAAAAAATATTCTGAAGACAGTTGGATGTAGCACCTTGAAACTCACACCTGCCTCTCAACATTCCCTGATTGCTGGGATACATGTGCTACTCTACTGTCTGGCATGCAGTGAATAATCATTTTCAATAAAAACTCTGTCTCAAGCTTTTAATATTTTTTCCTTCAGCCACAGTTTTGTCAGGATCAACTTTTTCTGATGGTATGATTGCACCTTTACTAATACAGGTCATAGGCAGGTTTGGATCATGTACTCGATGGTTGCATGTCCCATTCTACCTGTTTTAACAGCACAGTTAAAGTAGTTAAGAGTATAATGGATCCATCAGGAAACTCAAAGTTTAATATAAACTTGCAATAACAGCCAAAACCAAAAATTACAGATCTTTCTTAAACTGTGTAAGGAAGTCAAGTACAAACACACAGCAATGTTCAGAGCTAGCTCTCAATAATACTGCCAACTCTAACCCAAAGGAAGTATGAGATATACTAGCTGCAAAAATGTTTACTTCTCTCATTGTTACACCTGTACCACAGTACTAGTCACCCCTTTCAATTATTATTATAGAACAAGTCCTCTTTGCTATCTCAAAAGCTAAGAACATATCATCTATTCATCCTGATAAATCACATACCATTTTTTTTTTATTAGTAGAATAAATCTAGCTTATCTGAACCCCTCCTTTAACATATTTAGTTTAAGCCTCCACACTAGTTGCATTCCTGAACCCTGGAAAACAGCTATTGTTCTGTCATTTCATAGGGTTGGCATCCATGAACCCTGATATTTACAGACCCACTTGTCTCAGTAGCCTCATATGTAAAGCTATGGCAAATATTATCTCAGAGTTCATTAATCGGGATATTGAAAATCTGTTAACCCTGGACTGTCAGTTTGACTTTGTCAAGTGAATGTTCTGCCTGTTTAACATCATTAATTTGTTTGAAAAAGTCAACAAAGTAGTAGATAATGGCTGCGCAGAACATATAGCATATCTGAACCTGGCCATGGCTTTTGACACTATTCATCATGCAGGCATTATCTGCAGACTTGTAAATTAGAAGATGAATTCTTATACTGTATGGTGGATACCTAGAGGCAACTGGTTGTCTGACAGAACCCATGGGGGTCAGTGTTGGGCTCCTTCCTGTTGGGCATGTATTTCTCAAACCTTCAGGTCAACATCCCTGGCCTATTGTTATCCATTTTGTAAACTGTTAATTGGTCTTATTTCATCTTGCACTGACTTATAATTGCTCTAAAACAGGTTAGGCCATGTTAAAATTTTGGTGCAAGGACAATGGTGTCAGATTAAATGTGAAAAATGAAGTATAATTTATTTTGATAATCAAAACATTTTTCTGCACCATACTCCTGTAGCCAAACACTGCCGTAAGAAGTAAAGACACTCTTGCTGATAATTCTTTTATCTTTTGACCATTATTCAGAAATCTCTTTTTCTTGCTCATTTAAAGGCAGCTTCTTTTGATCTAAAGAAGTCTTAGTTTCCATTTACTCATATATCATCAGACCTGCCATTGAGTATAATAACATCTTTTGGCATGTATTTGTGTAAATATGTCATTCAACTTGAAAGACCTCAAGAGATTCATAACTAAAAATATAAGTGGCCTCAAAAAAATTTAGCTCTCGGAACAACACTGGTGACCCTGTCTCTGTCTTCATTCTCTTTACACTCCTCCAGGGAAGTCTCTGTTTAGCTTTTGAAACATGAAAGCTCCAACCTCTTTGACCTACTTCTCAGAACAAAAGTTTCTTCACATATCTTTTTAAAGGAGCTGAGTCGTCATCAATGGATAGATAAGATGTTGGTGTGATAGATTCATATCGCATTATACCAGCCCTATCCCCCCCACCTGTGGAACAAACTTCTACTCCATGTCAAGCAGAGTTACCCATTGCCACTTTCAAGATAAACCTAGATAGTTGGATGTCAGCCTCATGTTCTCTTCTGGTACATCTTGTGTTGACCTTTTTGAAATGGAATTAACTCCAGTGCTCTAACTGACAGGAAAACTTAAGTTAATCCTTATGGGGTTGGTTCCTTCAAAACCTTCACCAATGGCTTCTAGGGCTCTAACTCCCAAAAGTTTGAGGAAAAAGAGAGATTCCCTTTCCAAGGAATTTCACAAGAGATCTTCTGAATACACTTTCAATTTGACTTCTGCTCCATCCTTGGAGCCACCTGTTAAACAAATAAATCACTTTGGATGCGTACTCCTCAGTTATTATAGGAGGTGATTACCTCTCGGCTCCAGTCACCTTTTCTGGAGCAGTCTCCCCATCACCTCTCAAGACCTTCATCCACAGCTTCCTCCCTTTGATCTTCCAAGAGTCTGAGG
The DNA here is from genome assembly GCF_019279795.1 of Protopterus annectens. Taxonomy (NCBI): domain Eukaryota; kingdom Metazoa; phylum Chordata; order Ceratodontiformes; family Protopteridae; genus Protopterus; species Protopterus annectens. The sequence continues at coordinate 1,564,113,056 of NC_056741.1, forward strand.
CAGATGTGGACAGGATGATAAAGAAGTTCCTCAGGGTGCAAATACAAATGGGAGTCCGTTTGGCTTCAACCCCATCAGGTCACCTTGGAGTCATCGTCCTCAGATCCGAAGATATTGGTATCTTCAATTCTGATGGTGTCTCTGAGCTGTCTGGCCCTCAGAACTTCTAAGCCATACAACTCTCGGAGCCAAAACATCAACACCGGCTCCAGGGTGTTGGATTCAACCCCAAAGTTGTCTCTTCCCCTCAGAGTATCGGCATTAGATATCTCACCTCTGACTCCCTCCTTGGGTGGTTTGCTTATGGAACAGCGGGAGCTGACAATCCACAAACCTGCCTTGTTGGATCTGTCATTTTCTGCTTCATCCAGCCACTCTACTTTCAAGGTAGTGGAGTTCTCTATACCTAGAGTTCAGACAGCTCTGTCCTCCTGTCTTCCGACTTCCCAATCTCATTTGATTTGCGTCCAGAGCCTCAGTCATCTATTCCACTGGAACAGTCAGCCCAAACCAGTCTCAAGGCTACTCAGCAGGGTATAGTTATCACTTCTGATACCTCCCAGGAGCACCCCACCAAGGAAGTCCCCCAGAAGAGGAAGTGCAAAAAGAGGCACTTAGACTTTCCACTGAAGTATGTTACTGAAGACATGGATTATGATGAAGAGGAAGGGTCCCCCAGATCACCACCCAATGATGTCTCATTTGGAGACATCTTAGAACTTGTAAAACAAAGGGGTGGTTGGTCCCCTGATAACCCTTCCCAAGAGGAATCAGTGTTTCTGGAGGTCTTTGGGTATGCCTCCTGGATGACTCCGCCCACGTAGCTCATAGATTTAGTCTCTCGATGGGCATGGAAGGAGCCAGACACAACTGAGCCAGTTCCTAAGAGACCTGACAGGATCCTGGCACCATCTAAAGATAGACCACACTGGAGTAAAGGAATACCCGTTGATGCCATGGTCATAGTGGTGGCCACTAAAAAGGAACTAGCAGAGCAAAGTTCCTCTGTCCACCCCCAACAAGAAACCTAGGGTGCTGGACAAGTTTGGGAAGTGTCTGTACTTCAGCAACTTTCACCCTTAGGTCGCTGAAGTATTTGGCACATTTCACAGGACTTCAGATAGATCTTCTTATATCTCCCTGGAACCATATCCTCTGAGGTAGAGTGTACTATCTCCTCACAGTTGGCTACCCAGTTTATTTCAAATTCATACATGAGGCTTATTTCCCATGCTGCTGAAGGTAACTTACAGGTGGCGGGTTCAGGCATTTCCATTAGGAGACATGCCTGGATGCGCTTATGTGATTTTGCGGAACCCTTCAAATCTTCTTTCATCAATGTTCCTTTTAATGGATCCTCATTTTTGGCCCTAAAGTGAAAGGCACTCATATAGCTTCTCTCCATCTGTCTCGGATTCAGACAATTCAGTCCAGATCAAAAAGATTATTCAGAAATTCTTTTTCAGCCCATCTGATACTCCAAACATTGGGATCCATGTCAGTGGCAATCACCCTTGTACGGCTAGCAAAGATCCATATGAGAATCCTCCAGTGGATGCTTGCAACTCAGTGGTCTGTTCTTCAACACCCATTATCCAGACCAGTCAAGATAACGCAAGCTTGCAAGAAGTACTTTTTTTGGTGAATCCACTCCAGTCAAATACATGAAGGCAGTCCCTTTGTTCTTCCTCAGCCCAAGGCCACAGTGACCATGGACATTTCTCAAGTCGGTTGGGGGGGGGCATTACTTGGGAGGGACAGTCCAAGGTACATGGTCACTCAAAGAAACAACTCTCGCATATCGATGTTCTAGAAATGAGAGCTGGCCTTTCAAGACACTCTCCCAACTGGGACTATTGCAGTTCAAACAGACAGTATGTCTGTGGTCTGGAACATCTACAAACAAGGGACAAGCAGATCTTACTCTCTTTATCGAAAAGCCATGAGAGCATGACAAGGGGTGATATCTTCCAACTGCTTTCTCATAGCAATGTTCTGCTTGGGGAAATCCATTGTGATTGCAGACAAGTTAAGCAGGTCTATTCTGATGCCTCATGAGTGGGCTGTCGATATCAATGTGGCAGAGAGGATTTTCCATTAGTGGAGCCAACCGTGCTGTGATCTCCTCACTTCTTCCCTCAATGGCAAGTGCAGCAGGTTCTTTGCTCTGATCCCCCCAGTGGGGGAGTCCCCAGGATTTGCTGTTTTTCACGCTTGGGCCTCCAATCTCCTTTATGCATATCCATCATTACCCCTCATTCCCACATTTCTCCAGAAAATTTATTGATGGAAGAACAATGTCATCCTTATTGCGCCTTACTGGCCTCATCAGATCTGGTTTCTCTTCCTTTGGCCTCTTCTTATATATTCACCATGAATTCTGGATCAACTCCAAGCCTTCTGTATCACGTGACAAGCATGACTCATCTGGAAAATTTATACCTCAAGTTGACTGCATGGTTTCTCCAGTTCTGTTGATTGCCGACATCACAGGCTCTACTCCCCTGTCTGTCATATTCGGTTATCTTCCCATACAGCTTTCACTAGAAAAATTTACAAAAGTAAATGGAAAAGATTTGATCCGATGTTGTCATTTTCATTCATTCCTCAACAAATGGGTTTGGATGTGATCCTCAGATCCAGTTTGGCCACTTTCTAAAGATTCTAGGATCCGAATCTTGAGCTCCCCCTTACCCATAATGCCCCTGACCACTACAACACCTCAGAACCTGTTGCTGATCTTCAAGACTATCGGGATTGTGATTTCTCAAGCTCCTTTGGGGTTGTGTGAGTCAAAAATCTACTTTTTGTTTTTTATATCTTTGACAGCCTTTTCTCTCTTTTAGTATCTAATTATGCCCCTTACCTTAATTTACTTTTCTACCTAATTTTTTGGTAAAATTATTTGGTAAATATCATTGTTGGTAGTCTGTTCCTTCTGTCTTTCCCCATATATGTGTAGGTATATTTCTATAAATATCATCTTTGGTAGCTTTTATTTCTTATTCTATCCAACACTTTCTTTTCCTCTCTGTTAAAAAACAAAGTCTTTCCTTATTTCTTTTCTTTTTGTAGGCCTTCATGTTTTTTTTTCCAGTACGGCTGATAAACTTACTGGATTTATGAAACGCACTTCCTGTGGATATAAGATCCCGAATTCTGATGCCTACAGGGAGTGTGTTTATTGTTTATGGCCCAACACATCCAAATACATCTTGTGTTATATGTGTGACATTCAATACAAGAGCAATAGGAGGAACAAGCTCATTCTGAAAGGCCTTCTTCCGCTTCTGCTTCTTCAGGGACTCAAATCCCCTCTCAATAAACAAAGGAGTCCAGGTTGCACCATAAGTGCTGTCCTGCCCGGACTCCTCCACATATACATATGGTAGAACCTCCCAAAAAGGTCCAAAAATTTCAGTGCTGAAACCTTTGAGTCAGATACAGTCTACCACTCTGTCTGCTTGGCTCTGTGCTTCCTTGTTCTCTCCAGAGATGGTGTCTCTAAGACTGAGTTCCCCCTTCCTGCAGAAAACACCTAAGAAATCCTCAAGGCCACCTTCCACGTCCTCTTCAGTTAGGTCTTCCCATAGTCTTTCTGAAGGCAAGATGGATAGGATGATGAGGAAATGCATCAGAACACAGATCCAGATTGGGGTTTTGCCAGCTCCATCTCCGACCAGATCCATGAGCCACCAACCCTCCTTCTACCCATAATTGCTATTTCTTTGATCCGACCACCTGTTTGGAGTACTTGGATCTGAAAGCCCTGGGGGTCTAACTGTTGGATCCAAAGTGTATTCCAACCTCAACTCTGGCTACTTCTCAGACCCAATCAGCTCTGACACTGTTGGAGTACAACAACTCTCGGAGCCAAAACATCTGCATCAGATCCAAAGGGCTGACTTGGACTCTGAAGTTATCAGAGCTACAGTTTCCTCTCAGAGCCTTGGCGCTTGATAGCTCAGCTCCAACTCCTCCCTTGGAGCAGGGGTTTTGATGGGCTTGGGGCTTGTCTGCTCCGGGAGCCTCGACTCCGGTGGGACTGTCCTCAGTCTTTCTGGGCCTCTCTGCATTTGAGGTAGTGGATAGGGTCTTTTCTCAACTGAGAGTAGTGTTGACTCTCCCTTCTTCAGATCCATACCGTGCTCCTTCTCTGGATCCTGAATCTGAGCCTTGATATCCTACATCTCAGGGACAGGCAGCCCAGAAGAGCTTCCAAGCAATTCCATTGAGAGAGGTCCCTATCTGTTCTAATACCTCCCTGGAACATTACATTGAGGAAGTTCCTCCGAGGAAGACATGCAAGTTTAGGCACCTGGATTCACCACAGGAATCCCTCACAGAAGACACCAACTTTGATGAGGGGGAAAGGTCCCCTCCTCCACCTGAAGATATCTAATTTGGAAACATCTTAGAGATCTCTTGGCAGAAAGATGGTTGGTCTTCCCAAACCCCTTCCCAGGAGGAAATGGTGTTCTTGGAAGCCTTTGGGTGTGGCCCATCTACCTCTTGGGTTACTACTCCTGTGGATGAGCTTATAGATTTTGACTTTTGCAGGGCATGGAAAGTACCAGACTTTGGAACCTATTGCAAAATGCCCCAACAGAATATTAAGTGCCCCAGCTAATAGACAGTTCTGGGCAAAAGGGATTCCTGTAGACGCCATGGTTGTTGTGGTAGCCACTAAAAAGCAGCTTGTGAAACAGAGTTTCACTGTCCATCCCCCTAACAAAGAGTCTGGGGCGTTGGACAGATTTTGGAAGTGGGTGTATGCATCAGCAACATTTGCCCTGTGATCAGTGAACTACTTGGAATGTTTCACTACATTACAGAGGGACTTCATAAAGGAACTCTCTAATTCTGCCCCAGGGTCCGTGTGCATAGAGGAACAGAAGTCATTTTCCTCATGAATGGCCACCCTACAATTAATTACAAATGTGTCAATGAGGTTGATCTCGCTTGCCACAGAAGGTACCTCAAGTGTAGCTGGTTCAGGCATAGCCATAAGGAGACATGCTTGGATGCTGTTGGAGTCAAGGTGTCATTCATCGGTGCTGCCTTTGATGGATCATCCTTGTTTGAGCCAACAGTGAATGAGACTCTCCCACAGTGAACAGGAAGGAAATACCTTGTCTAACATTGGAATTCAGTTTTCCAGCCCCCAGAGACCCTTGTGCAGGAACCGACATGGTGGTAAGAAAATGTGGTTCAAGAAATCTTACAGTCCTTTCCAGGAGTTATGTGGGGAATTTTCCCCCAGCAGCAGATGGGACATAATTACAGTGGTAGATGTCACCCATGTGGCAGAGGGGGGTCTGCAGAATAAAGGATCTTGAGATTCTTCCTCAGACAGATCCTTCCAGCATTCCTGAAAGGTTGCCTGACTGTCCATATCTGGAGGCAGTCAGTGGTTGCTTATCCTTGCACCAAGATGCCTGGTTCGCCATCACAAACAACCTTAGTGTGGAAAGGATCATAGCCAAAGGATATTTCATTCCTTTTTTACAAATAAATAAAAAAAAATAAAACCAAAGAAAATTCTACTCAATGTTCCACCCAGTCAGAAGGAGCTAGCAGCTCAAGAAATTGCAAAGTTGATATATAAAAGTGTCATCCAGGAGGTCCCTCCTGGCCAAACACATTCCAGAATTTACTCAAGGTTCTTTTTAGTGCCAAAAAAGACAGGGGACCTGAGACATATTTTGGATCTAAGCTTTTTGAACCAGTTTAGAAAAAAATTCCAAATTCCAGATGGTCATGGTTCAGTCCATTCTGCCCCTTTAAAGACAACTGGATGTGCTCAGTTGATCTTCAGGATGCATACTGTCAAATCAAAATGAACAGGCACTCTCAATGTTATCTACTCTTCCAGCTGGGAGATAGTCATTATCAGTTCAGAGCCCTGCCCTTTGGTCTTACCACAGCCCCTATGGTGTTCACCAAATGCACGGCAGTGGCAGCAGCTCACCTGAGACTGCTTGGATTCAGAGTGTTTCCTTATTTAGAAGACTGGCTCCTTACAGCACCAACCAGGCATCTGCTAGTAAAAGCCAGAAATTATTTGCTTCAGCTGTCACTCTCACTGGGAATCACCATCAACGTACACAAATCTCATCTTCAACCAGTTTTAGTAAAGGCTGTATAGGGGCTCATTTAGACACAGTTGATAGTCTAGCCCTTCTGCCTCAGAACAGAATCCTTGCATTGAAAACACATGTCAAATAGATTCTTTCCATTCCAGTGTCCCCAGCATGACGAATCCTCAAGGCATTGGGGTCGATGGCTGCTACTATAGCTCTGATTCCCTCTGCCCACTTGCATATGAGTATTCTCCACTGAACGCTAGCAATGTTTTTTCACCATTATTGCTTGAATTACCTGATAACATTGTCTCAGGTGTACAGAAATTCTCTTCTTTGGTGGGTCCACTCCAAGGAGATCAATTAAGGCTGTCCATTTATTCTTCCTCCCCCAGCACTACATTGACCATGGACACCTCCCAGTTATGGTGAGAAGGACATTACTCAGGTCCGACTGTTCAAGGCACGCAGTCTGTACAAGAGACCAATTTTCATATCAGTGTCCTAGTGATAAGAGCAGTGCTTCTAGCATTACAGGCCCTTCAGAGCTTTCTCCCTCTAGGGACTATTGTAATACAAATACAGCACAAATGGTCAACATGTCAGTAGTTTGGTACAACAAAAAACAGGGGGGAACCAAATCCTATCTCCTTTGTCGAAAAGCAATAAAAGTGTGTATTGCTTTCTTGTAATACTCATACTGGGGAAATCCAACATTCTAGAGGGCAAATTCAGCAGGAACATCCTCATACCTCACGAGTGGTCTCTCAACCAATCAGTGGTGTACATGATCTTCCACACATGGGGTCAACCTTGCTGTAGTGTTTTTTGCATCTCCCCCTCAACAACAAATGCAGCAAGTTCTTTGCCCTTATCTCATCTCAGGGATAGTCACAGAGAGATGCTCTTGTCCATGTTTGGCCCTCTGGTCTTCTTTATGCTTATCTCATCTGCTTCTCATCCCTAAGTTTCTTCAGGAAGTACTTCAGTTGAAGAACAGAGTAATCCTCATTGCTCATTTCTGGCCTCAACAAGCATGGTCTCCCTTCCTTTGGTCTCATTTAGTACGTATTCTTTGGATGCTGGATCCCAGTCCAGACCTCTTATCTCACCTCTCAGGATAAGTTCACCCAGATATTGCAGGCCTCAAGTTGACCACATGGTTTCTCCATTTCCGATGATGGCTAGAAATTCCAGGCTTTCCTCCTCAGTCCAAAAATTCCTAGTCTCTTTTCATAAACCTTCAGCGAGAAAAGTTTACAAAAGTAAATGGAAAAGGTTCTCTCTTTGGGCTTGTCATAGAAAATTACATCCCTTTACTGCTCTGCCCACAGCTGTTTTAGATTTCCTTGTCTTGATTTTTCAAAACAGAGCAAGTTTTTCCACTATTAAGGTCCAGTTAGCAGCCAACTGTAACTATCACATCAGTGATAATGCTTCTCCTTTAGTATCTTCTAAAATATATAAGGCTTTTCTTAAGGGTACTTTCTTACTTCGATCTCCTATAAAGGACACTACTCTACCTTGGGATCTCATTGGTATTCTCGCCCTTTGAACCATCAGCTAAAGTGAATTTGAAATTTTTTTCTTGGAAAACTGTGTTCCTGGTAGCTATAATTTCTGCAGTACGAGTATCTGAACTATAAGCATTGTCTTCCAAACCGCCATATTTGATATTTCAGAAGGACAGGTTCACTTTAGTACAAATCCTACTTTCCTACCAAAAAAATGCCTCTGAAACCATTATAAAGCAGGTCATCAATTTATCAGTTTTCTTCCCCAATTTTGAATACAAAGGCAAATACACCCTTCATCTTCTTGATGTACATAGGCAAATTCATTTTTACCTTCACAGGACCAAAGAATTTAGAAAAACTGACCAGTTATTTGTCTCCTTCATTACTAAAAGATTGGGAAGACCGGTTTCAAAAACTACACTGGCTAAATGGATAACAGATTGTATTTTCTATGTTTATTTCTTGAGGGGTATTGCCTTACCTAAACAACCCAAAGCACATTCAACTACGTCAGTGTCTACAACTGTATTCTTTTGGGCTAGAGCCTCTATTGATGATATTTGTGCTGCTGCTACTTGGTCTAATACTCATACCTTTATTGCACATTACAGATTGGGCATTATTTCCAGAAACAGAGCAGCCTTTGGTTCCGCTGGACTGGAACATCCTTCCATTAAGGCCACCCATGGTTACTGTAGTTGAGGACCCTGTCCCATTCATTGAGGACTAAATGAAAATTACAACATCAGATAAAGAGGTTATCTGTAAACCATAATGCTCCATCTATGTTGTCCATTTTTATTTCTCCTCAGCCCCCACCCCCTCATCCTTCCCCTGTCCTTTATCCTTGGGAGAGACCTAACAGAAGTGTTGTTATTTATTTATTTATTTGACATTTGTTAACCAGGATAGTTCAACTGGGCATAACCCTTTTTCAGTAGAGGCCCGAGGAGAAAATCTCCACATAACAACAGTAAGAATAAAATGTGGTACAGTACAAGACAAATATTTACAAGGAGTTTGTTAGGAACCATAGTTCCTTGTCTGAGCACCTTTTCTTTCTGCTGTTAGTTTCCTGTCATAGTATTGTTATTGTATTTTATGGGTATAATGTACATAGTAAGACCTGAGGTGTTGTAGTGGTCAGGGACATTATGGGTAAGGAAGGAGTTTGAGATTTGGATCCTCGAATCTTTAGAAAGTGGCCGAGTTAGATCCGAGGATTGGATCCGAAGCCATTTGTTGAGGAAAAATGAAAATGGACAACACAGATGGAACATAACTTTTTTTTTTGAGGGGGGCACACAAAAAGGATTTAGACCCTTTCTCAACATCAATTTGTAAGGTTCTTGATTTTTTAGCTACAATTTTCAGTTAGGGTTATAGCTCCTCATCCATCAGAGTACAATTAGCAGCCATCTCTAACTTTCATGTAGGAAGTAGATAACTCTACCTCAGCTTCCTCCAAGCTTTGTAAAACCTTTCTCAGAAAAAAAAAAACTATTTACTAAGACCTTCTTTAAAGGATCCTACTCCTCCTTGGGATTTAAATTTGTTCCTCAGGCTCCCTCTGAACCATCAGCTAAGTCTTATCTAAAGTTTTTGACCTGGAAAATAATTTTCCTGTTTGCTATAGCTTCTGCTAGAAGAGTGTCTGAATTTCAGGCTCTATCTTCTAAACCACCTTATTTAATTTTTCACAAGGATTTCTTTACAGACCAGTCCTTCCATTTTACCAAAGGTGGTGTCAGTATCCAGTATTAATTAAGTTATCAACCTACCAGTCTGATGGAATTTTTTAACAAAGGAGAATATATGTTACATCCTTTGGATGTCCACAGACCTTTACGTTTCTACTTTTCACAGAACCAAATATTTGAAAAAATTCTGAACAATTGTTTGTCTCTTTTTCTTATTTAAAATTAGGCAAGCCAGTTTCTAAAATGACTTTGGCCAAATGGTTGACTAATTGTATTACCATTGTTTATGAAAAAGTGGGTTTGCCTTTACCAAAACATCCAAAAGGCCATTCGTTCAATTCTGTGGCAACTTCCTCAGCTTTTTTGTTTAGAACTTCCTTGGATGGTATTTGTGCAGCTACAACTTGGACTAATCCTCATACCTTTTATTGCTTATTATAAATTGGATCTGCTGTCTAGGGGAAGAGCAGCCTTTGGCTCAGCTGTGCTCCAGAATATCCTTTCTTAGGGGATTTAGGTAGCTGGGGACTCTGTCCTAACAGTTGAGAGATGAATGAAAATGACTTCAGATAAAATGTTATGTACTCACCATAATATGTGTGTCCATTTTCATTTTTCCTCAACTTCCCACCCACCAATCCCCTACT